>NC_061100.1:100063202-100083202 GCF_015104395.2 Macrobrachium nipponense | reverse complement strand
ATGGCATCAGAACAGATAGGGTGATACGTGCAAATAGACCAGACCTGACGTTGACTGACAAAATCAAGAAGAAAGTATCACTCATTGATGTCGCAATACCATGGGACACCAGAGTTGAAGAGAAAAAAAAGGGAAAAAATGGATAAGTATCAAGACCTGAAAATAGAAAGAAGAAGGATATGGGATATGCCAGTGGAAATTGTACCCATAATCATAGGAACACTAAGAACGATCCCAAGATCTCTGAAAAGGAATCTGGAAAAACTAGAGGCTGAAGTAGCTCCAGGACTCTTCCAGAAGAGTGTGATCCTAAGGAGGCAGGATACAACCCGGAACCCCACACTGTAAATACCAACCAGTCGAATTTGAGGACTGTGATAGAGCAAATAATAATAATAATAATAATAATAATAATAATAATAATAATAATAATAATAATAATATTTTATTAAAAATAATGGCAGAATTGATTTTGTACAATATTCTTTCAATTCTCCTTATGATTTGTCTTTCTGGGACGCTGGTATTATAAAGCAGCTGTTTAATATTCATCGTGCTGTAGGTCGTCAATGGAATTTCGGGCTGGTGTTATCAAAGGCAAACTGGTTATCAGGGACAGGCTGGGGTCATCAACAGGTATACAGTGCGTTTCGTGGTCGGCGGAGGGCCGTAGTCGTCAGGGGTCTATCCGGTATTTCTTGTTTTTTCTTCGTTTCTGGTTTTTAAAAGGCGCTTCTACATGTTTCGGCCACCTCGTTTGGCCTATTCGTGGGACGGGATCGCCTGAGTGGCAGTGGTTCTGTGTCAAATGATTTATTTCATTCAACGCTATTTATTGCATTCGGGTGGCTTGCAAGAAATGGGTATCCCTCATTTTTTTCATTGGGTAATACCTGTGACCCCCCGAGCACGATGGGCGATGTCATCAGTGGGGCCCGTTGCTGGTTTGGCTGTCCTCTTGCGTGGGGGCGGAGCCTCATCCTTATTTGGTGATGGTGGAAGGCCCCCCTCGAAGGGCCCGTGGCTACCAGGGGACGTCCTCATGGATGAGAGCTAACGCTTCTATCATCCTCAGGATCCCTCTGGTGCGATGGTCGTTGTGGGGCGTTGTCTGCTGCTCTCCTGACGGCGGTGGGGAGGAGGAAGGTCTCCTGTATAACGTTCAAACTGGGCTTCTCCCTCCCGATGTGCAGCGCCTTTAAGATTCGCAAACGACGTAGACCTACAGCACGATGAATATTGGACAGCTGCTTTATAATACCAGCGTCCCAGAAAGACAAATCATAAGGAGAATTGAAAGAATATTGTACAAAATCAATTCTGTGAATTCTGCCATTATTATTAATAAAACTTGTTTGAAAGAAGGTCTGTTTCCAGCATACACAATAATAATAATAATAATAATAATAATAATAATAATAACTTTAATGCATAAAACGAATATGAAACACAATAATATCAACAGAAATACTATGTTATTTATTTATAGTTAACCTTTAGAAAATAATCATAAGACATTTTAGATTAATCTGCAATAATGATAGCAATAAGGATACTAATAATAAAAGGATATCAGAATAGATAAGGTGATAAGTGCCAATAGACCAGACGTGACGCAGATTGATAAAATGAAGAAAGAAGTCTCATTCATTGATGTCGCAATACCATGGGACACCAGAGTAGACAAGAAAGAGAGAAAAAAATGGATAAGTATCAAGACCTGAAAATAGAAAGAAGAAGGATATGGGATATGCCAGTGGAAATTGTACCTATAAACATAGGAACACTAGGCACGATCCCAAGATCCCTGGAAAGGAACCTAGGAAAACTACATGCCGAAGTAGCAGAAGAGTGTGATCCTAGTAAACAGCGCATATGGTGAGAAAAGTGATGGACTCCTAAGGAGGTAGGATGAAACCCGGAACACCCCCCCCCCCCCCCCCCCCCAACACCTATGAATACCACCCAGTCGAATTGAATGACGGAGATGGACAAAAATAATAATAATAATGAATGAAATGAATAAAAACACAATGATATCAATAGTGATGCGATAATATTTATCAACAGTTACTTTATACAATATAGCTACAGAACTTGTTAGCTTAAACTCTACTAGTTTATATATTATTAAAAACCTTATTCTCAGACTTGGAAAATTCATTGGTGTCTCTTGTGACATTTGTCTAATTAAGGACGAAAAATTAATGACCTCTTAATGAGCGGGGGTAATTGACGTCCTAAATTCGTCAATTTATGTACGTATTATTATATGTATGCATGTATGTATATATGTATGTATGTATTCACAGACAAACACACACATATATGTATATATTAAGAGAGCCACAGTTTACACACTCGTGCATATAATTACATTTAAATAAAAGCCCCCCAAAAAACGAAAGACACAAACACACACAAAACAGAAACCCAAAAGGCACAAAGAAATCAAAGAGCTATTCAAAGCGAACCGCTGGTTGTTCCTGGGGCCTGGAACCGGACCTCTTATGTAAGCAACACGTCTCATTCAGTTCTTTGCCTGGAGAGGAAACTAAGGCACTTTGCGTATAAAACGCCCCAGGTTCATTCGGTTCTCGATTGGAGAGAGAGAGAGAGAGACCTTACAGACCTTACAGACCTTACATCTTGTTCGGGTTGCCCCAGGTCCCTCAGTGTGATGGCAGCTCTAATGTCTACCAGAGAGTTGCTAGTACATCTTCCGGTATATTTGCATCTTCCAATCTTGGATGGTCTGGGATGCAGTTTAGATATTTGTCGAGCTTATTCTTAACACATCTACGCTCACTCCTGATATATTCCTCAGATGAGCTGGCAACGCATTGAATAGACGCTGCATTATCGATGCTGGTGCGTAGTGGATTAATGTCCTGTGTGCTTTCCTTATTTTTCCTGGTATAGTTGGGCACTATTAATCTACCTCTGCTTGCTCTTTCTGATATTTTTTATTCCGATATATTTTTCTGCTATTCCTTCTATCTGTTTCCATGCCTGAATTTTATCATGTAGCGTTCTCTTCTCCTTTCTAGACTATATAATTTTTAAAGAATTGTAGTCTTTCCCAGTAGTCTAGGTCCTTAACTTCTTCTATTCTAGCTGTAAAGGACCTTTTGTACACTCTCTATTTGTGCAATATCCTTTTGATAGTGTGGTACCATATCATATTGCAATATTCAGTGGACTACGAACATATGTTTTATAAGCATAATCATGTGTTCAGCTTTTCTTGTTTTGAAGTGCCGTAACAACATTATTTTTTGCTTTACATTTTTTGCCAACAGAGTTGCTATTTGATCACTTGCATAACATGTTCCTATTCATCATCACACCAAGGTCTTTAACTGCTTCCTTATTTGTGATGTCTCATTATTAGGTCCCTTATATTGCATATAGCTTTCTTTCTCTGTCTCCATAATTTATTGATTCAAATTTATCAGAGTTAAATACCATCCTATTTACTCTGCCCAATCATATACTTTGTTAAGGTCTCTTTGTAGAGCGTTCCTATCTTCATCACAAGTAATTTCTCTACTTATTCTTGTGTCATCTGCGAAACTACTCACTACCGAATCCTTCACATTATTGTCTATGTCTTCAATCATATAACAAACAGTATTGCAGCTAACACCGTACCTTGCGGCACACCGGATATTACCTTGACTTCATCCGATTTCTCGTCGTTTGCAATAACTATCTGTTTTCTTGTGTAAAAATTCTTTTAACCATCTTCCTACTTTATCCACGATATGTGTTTTCTAATTTTTCTTCGCTAATATATTATGGTCTACTTTATCAAAAGCTTTTGCAAAGTCTAAAATAAACCACATCTGTTTTCATTCCGCTTTTCATATTTTTGAATATGTTTCTCACGGTGGACTAACAGTTGGGTTTGTGTACTTTTTCCGGGTACGAACCATGTTTGTCCTTTATTAAACAAATTATTTTTTATTAAATTTTCATAATATTTTTCTTCATTACCCTTTCATACACTTTCATATATGTGATGTTAGACTCACAGGCCTATAATTACTTGCCTCTAGTCTTGATCCACTTTTGAAAGTAGGGGTAATATATGCTAATTTATGCTCCATCATAAATCTTGCCTGTATCTACACTTTGTCTTAATATATTGCAAGTGGCTTTGCGATAGAATGAACTACTTTCTTTAACAAAATAGCAGGATTCCATCAGCCCTGCAGCAGCTCCATTTTTAATTTCATTAATGCCTGCACAATATCAGCTTCATTATATCTATGTCAGCTAAATATTCACTATTTTCATCCCTTACTTCTATATCATTATCTTCATTATCTATTCTAGGGGTGAATTCTCTCTTATATCGTTCTGCCAGTATGTTGCAAATTTCCTTTTTTTTCATTCGTTAATCTCCCTTCAATTCTCAGAGGGCCTATTTCTATTCTTCTTTTATTCATCTTCTTCGCATATGAGTATAATAGCTTGGGGTTTTGCTTGATATTTAATAGGGTTTTTTCTTCCAAGTCCCGTTTTTCATTTTCTTTTGATTGTATAATCTTTTGTTCTGCATTTTCTATCTTACTTTTTAGTTCTATAACTTTCCATGCATTTTTTTCTTTTGCACAAGACCTTTTTTTCCACTTTCTGATTTTCTGGAACAAGATCCTTCTGTCTCTTGGTATGCATGAATGTGTTTACTTTTCTTCTTCGGTATATATTTTTTCCACTATTTTCTCCAATATTTTATATAATATCTCCGTATTCACCCTTATGTCATCACTTACGAAAATGTTATCCCAATCTTTGTTTATTCTTCATTAATTTCTGACCATTTTATATTTTTACTGTAGAGTTGTATTTTCATATCCTTCCCACTTTTTCATTTCTTGCTTATCTCTATTTTCACTTGCTTTGGAATGAACTGTTAATTCTATGACATTATGGTCTGAAATATTCGCATTATAAACTATTACTTTCTTTTAACCATAATTCATCTCGTTCACAAATACTAGGTCTAAAGTATTTTCCTTTCTTGTTGGCAGGTGATTTATTTGTTGAATGTTTGATCTAGTAGCATATCTAATAGCTTTTCAAATTGCCTCTTATCTTCTGCACTACTATTACTCTCTTTTTTTATATGTATAAGTACAACCACAATCTCCTATTCGTTCTTTCCATTCTACGAAAGGAAAGTTGAAGTCACCAGATAGGAGAATAGTCCAGTCCTTGTGATTTCTACATATATCATCCAATTTTTCATTATTAAGTCAAACTCTTTAGTATTAGGAGGTCTATATATTACTATGTTCATCAATTTTTCAGATTCAATTCTACCGCTATTAGTTCACATTCTGAGTTACTATATTTCTCATATATTTTTTCCTTGTTTTTTGTCTTTCCCATATATTGCGGTTCCCCTTGATTCCTATTTTTCTATCTGATCTATAAGTTTGGAACCCTTTTATTTGATCATCATTCCCAGTCTCTTGGGAATACCAGGTTTCTTATATTCATTCATATCTATTTTCTTTTCATTTTGGGTTAGTTCTTCTAAGTACTCTATTTTTCGTTGTTACTCGTAACTAAACCCTGCGCATTCATCACTATGATGGTTTGCGTGTTTTCTCCTTCATTTAATACTGGTAGTAAATAAGGATTTTCCCATGTCTCTTTCCTGTTCGGTATGTTGTTCTTTTTTTCATTTCCAGAAATTCTGACATTAAAAAATCCAACTTTTCCATAATATTTGATCTTCCTTCATCATAATTATTCATTTTGTGTCTGAATCTGCAATTTTCTCCGTTTCTGCAATATCCTCTTGCATAATAAAATACAGTTATTATCTCTTGAGTAGAATTTCGGAGCTGATGTTTTTTGAAATTTTTTGCTGACGCCTCTGCATATCTCATTGGTGGTTTGCTTTTCTCTTTTACCTGATATTCTTGATTTCTCTCTTTATTTGTTTCTTTCTTATTTTGGATTTTATTACTTGGTTGGTTATTTATCTGATTATGATTCATGGCTACAGGGTGCATATATTTGCATTTTTTGTCGAACTTACATCCTTTTCCTTCTTTTAGGTTTTTTACATATTTTTGGATGCAGATCTCTGCATCATCCCCATAGCCATCTAAGTATGCACATTTACCATATATTTCATAGTGATTTCATATCTTAGGATGTTTGTAGTAACATCTTTTCTCCAATCTGCAATTCCCTCTTTTCAAAAGGTTGCAGATTTTGTCTTTCTTGTCTATTTTTTCCTCTTTCCCGTCATTGTATAGATCTGGGTAGAGCCTCTTCGGGATTTGCTTTTCTGTTGTCATATCGTAATTTATTTCTTCGTAGGTATGCTGCTTTATTGCCTCATATGTAGTATCAATGAGTATCTCTGCATCCATACTTTTATCTTGTTCTTTGTTTTCCTTATTTTTCTGTCATTTCATTTTTGTTTACTTCTCTTCCGTTTTCCTCTTCTTCTTTTTCTTCTTCTTCTTCCTCTTCCTCTTCTTCTTCATCCTCAACTATTTGTACATTCAATCTTGATTTAATAACATTGTCCTATCCATGATAGACATGTTGAAACAAAAAATTCTTGTATCTTTTCTCAAATCTTGTATTACCTCAGGCCCAACACTGTGGATGGGTCGATGTTGCATGCAGCACATTTTCTGATTAGGTTTTGTGGTATTGACTATGCTATAAAACCAAACCTTACACAGTTTGCATGCTTTTGGCATTCTTTTTCCTAATGCATCAATTAGGATATTCCACAAGATTCACCTTATTCATTTTCTTTGTCGGAATATTTGGTTTATGTATATTTTTCTTTATGAGTCTTCTTGACCACTTGGATTTTATTTGGAACTTTCTTCAATTATTTTCAAGATGTTTTCATTAGAATTTGTTCCAGTTTGAAGGATTATATCCTTCTAATATATCTATGAATGCTTTTGTATCTTTTTGGTTAGGACTGTTGCTGATTTCATAGATGAGAAATGCCAGTTCCCTTCCTGCTACCTCATCGTATTTGCGAATCTGCTAGACACGCCAAATTACGCCACCTCTTCCCGCAGTTGGAACTTACTGCCATCTTGTTCTGATTTTATAGTATTACACTTGATAAACTAACTTAGAAGACGCTTTATCCTACTATTTTCACACTAATCTTATCACCGATAGTTCACGAACACTTCTAGATATTTCTCAAATTCTAGTCGTATGTTAAACTTGTGATATCTGTTGATTAATTCTGACTTCACGCGGGTACGACTCACCAAGCAAGATGGCTACTTACGGAGAGAGAGAGAGAGAGAGCGAGGGAGAGAAAGAGAGAAAGAGAGAGAGAGATTGTGTGTGTGTGTGTGTGCTATCAAAGCACACACATCATATCGACGCGAAATAAAACTCCAAACCTATAGACCCATAATAATTCCTCCGGTTTCCCTCTGAACGGAACATCCGATGACGCCCTCTTAATTCGCAAAAATCGCGACATCTCCCCTTTAAGGGGATAGGACCCAATTCCTCTATATTTCCGGTCCTTTAAGACCGCCCATCCGGACAAAATAGATCCTACTTCCTCCCACGCCGGAAGGAGGAAGGATATCTCTCCTCCAAGGGACTTTCCAGAAGGATCCTTTGGGTTGATTTTGTTCGACGTGAAGGTTGTGTATTGGTCGCTAGGGTGCTTTCAAAGGTATCTGAAGATTCTTCAGAAATATTCTAAGGCTTTATATGAAACTTATAAACTTCCAAATTCTCTATATATTGCGTCTTGTTATGCCAAGTCCTGAGAGTTTAGCTAACTGTAATTAAAAGGTATTGCTTCATTGAATTAGGCTGATGCATTGTCGTATTCATTTTGGTACTGATTAGTTTTTAATTAGTTTCATAAACTATCTTCCTTCCTATCCAGTACTTTAATAATACGATACAATAAGAATGGTAATTAGTTTATATATTCTTTTTACTATATTCGGGTTCCGTCCTTCGTGTCCCGCTGTATAAACTTCAAAGTATTTTTCCCTCATAAGTAGATTTATCACTAATATCATGTCTGACGTTCTCACGTCGATACAAAAATTGACGGTAATATAAAAGAGAGTCGGGATAGGATGTCCCTAAAACTTGAGAAGTTTCCCACCACCCTTGGGTGCATGAAGCTGGTCCCGATTGCATGATGGGAAATCAGAATTTGAAGTTATTACCATTAGGTTATTTGTAGAGAAAAATACATGATGCATAATATTGAGTCAAAATAGGATAGTGTTTTATTGTTTTTAATCTAGACAAAATATTCGTGACAAAAGATATGGATCTCTTAAGGCGTTAAAGTGGTTTTAGTCTCATAGACCTCCTAGTATTAGACCCTAAGAGAGAGAGAGAGAGAGAGAGGTAAATGGTCCTTACACCATTGATTTTCCATCACACTTACGCTGACACAACACCTGTCTCTGTGATTGGTCTGCTCTCTCATGCTGCCTGCTATGGGTCATCTCTCTCTCTCTCTCTCTCTCTCTCTCTCTCTCTCTCTCTCTCATCTCGAGATGTATACAGGTACATACCCAAAGAAATTTCTATCTTTCAAGTATCACAAGAGAGAGAGAGAGAGAAAGAGAGAGAATCTTTCAAGATTATTTGCAAAGAAGAGTGATGGAGAGAGAAAAAAATTCAAGTATCACAAAATAGAGAGAGAGAGAGAGAGAGAGAGAGAGAGAGAGAGAGAGAGTGGTGGGTGAAAGGAGGGGTGGAGGGAGCCGCCGGGCGGCGATGTCAGACAAATAAATCTCATTTCTCCCGGACTGTCTTCCGGAATCTTATTTCTTCTCTCGCCAACGTCTGTTTTTTTTCTGGGATCGTTCAAAGGCAACAGCTATGGTCCCTAAGCTCCTATGGTCCCTAGCAGCAATCACCCAGTCCCTTGGTGTCACCTGGAGTAACCCATGTCTTCGTCCCCTTGGGAAGGACTTGAAACCTTTCTTATCCCTGCGTCTTCGTCACTGTAGGATTTTGTAGGACTTATTTCCACGACCCATTGAAGTATATCGTTCTGAAGTAAGGGTTATGTTAGATTTATTGATTTATTTATTCATTTTTTTATTGATAAGTGGGATCTCTTCTTTCTGTATTTCCCTATACCTTCTCTCACTTCCTAATGAACGTCATAGTCTTTGGAAGATTGAATTTCAAGTCAGTGGCCCCTTCGGTGGGCTTATTCCATATGAAAATGGTTCTCTAATTAATAATAATAATAATAATAATAATAATAATAATAATAATAATAATAATAATAATAATAATATGGGAGCAACATCAAACACATAGATGAGACAGGATACAAATACCTGGGAATAATGGAAGGAGGGGATATAAAGCACCAAGAGATGAAGGACACGATCAGGAAAGAATATATGCAGAGACTCAAGGCGATACTCAAGTCAAAACTCAATGCCGGAAATATGATAAAAGCCATAAACACATGGGCAGTGCCAGTAATCAGAATACAGCGCAGGAATAGTGGAATGGACGAAGGAGAACTCCGCAGCATCAGAAAACCAGGAAACATATGACAATACACAAAGCACTACACCCAAGAGCAAATACGGACAGACAATACATAACACGAAAGGAAGGAGGGAGAGGACTACTAAGTATAGAGGACTGCCTGAAGGAATGATAACAGCGGCACAAGATCAGGCCCTAAGAACCAGATATGTTCAAAGAACGATAGACGGAAATAACATCTCTCCCATATGTAGGAAGTGCAATACGAAAAATGAAACCATAAACCACATAGCAAGCGAATGCCCGGCACTTGCACAGAACCAATACAAAAAGAGGTATGATTCAGTGGCAAAAGCCCTCCACTGGAGCCTGTGCAAGAAACATCAGCTACCTTGCAGTAATAAGTGGTACGAGCACCAACCTGAGGGAGTGATAGAAAATGATCAGGCAAAGATCCTCTGGGACTATGGTATCAGAACGGATAGGGTGATACGTGCAAACACCAGACATGACGTTGATTGACAAAGTCAAGAAGAAGTATCACTCATTGATGTCGCAATACCAGGGACACCAGAGTTGAAGAGAAAGATAGGGAAAAAATGGATAAGTATCAAGATCTGAAAATAGAAATAAGAAGGATATGGATATGCCAGTGGAAATCGTACCCATTAATCATAGGAGCACTAGGCACGATCCCAAGATCCCTGAAAAGGAATCTAGAAAACTAGAGGCTGAAGTAGCTCCAGGACTCATGCAGAAGAGTGTGATCCTAGAAACGGCACATATAGTAAGAAAAGTGATGGACTCCTAAGGAGGAAGGATGCAACCGGAACCCCACACTATAAATACCACCCAGTCGAATTGGAGGACTGTGATAGAGCAATAAAATAATAATAATAATAATAATATGCTGGAAGTAAACCCTATTTTAAACATGTTTTATTGAAAGTAATTGCTGCCTCAGCCGCGTTTATTTTATAAAAGTTCGTCTCTATTTTTCTAATTATTGTTTTTTCATTGTTGCTTAAACTGGTGAGCAACGCACCGAAGGTTGGCATGTCTCAAATAGGTTTAATATTCAAAGTCGATTTTAATTTTATTGAAAATGCCGGGGGCGGTAGTCAAATTTTATGGGCATATCCCGTAGAGATTATTAAAGGTAAATCCAATAATTAATTATTTAGAAAAACAATAGAGGAAGAACCCTTTAATAAAATTAACGCATCTGAGCCAGCAATTACTTTCAATAAAACAAATAATAATAATAATAATAATAATAATAATAATTAATAATAATAATAATAATAATAATAATAATAATAATAATAATAATAATAGTAATAACAATAATATAATAATATGGGACATGCCAGTGGAAGTGTACCCATAATTATAGGAACACTAGGCACGATCCCAAGATCCCTGAAAAGGAATTTTTGGAAAAAACTAGAAGAGTGTTGATCCTAGAAACGGCACACATAGTTAGAAAAGTGATGGACTCCTAAGGAGGCAGGATGCAACCCGAAACCCCACACTATAAATACCTCCAGTCGAATTGGAGGACTGTGATAAAGCAAAATAATAATAATAATAATAATAATAATATAATCAATAATAATAACAATAATAATAATAATAATAATAATAATAATATAATAAATAAATAAATAAATAAATCAAATAAATAAATAAATATAATAAAGGAAAAAAAATATATATATACATATATATATATATATGATATAGTATATATATCTACATATACATTATCATATATATATATATATATATATATATATAATATATATATATATATATATATATATATATATATATATATATATATATATATTATATATATATATGTATGTATGCGAAAATGAACACTGCATTTATGGACAAAGCTATTTTTTTCAGATGTTTTTATGTTCTCAACTTATCATAAAGGCGTCTTCATGACAAACATTTAATAGGTCTTGTTTTGTAACAAACTGTCAAATAAGACTAAAATTATTCTACTTTTATGACCTAAGCTATATTGTGGTCCCTCAGCCTCAGTCACTAAATCTTTAAGCTGTTTTGGTGCCAGAAGCGATGGGCCTGATATGCTTATTCGAGACAGACAAGAAGCAAGTGATGAAGAGGAAGGAAGGGTAGAGTTTCGACCCAAAATGGAAGACTTGAATCCCTAAATTTCTCAACTATTTTTGGTACCAAAATCGATGGGTCTGACATAATTATGCAAGATTAGAAGGAATTTAGAGAAGAGGTCCTACATGAAAGAAGAAAAAAGTCAGAGAATCCCAAAAAGTTTGGAAGTGAAACATATCTTATTTTGGTGAATATAAGAATGTCTAAAGTTCTTCCACTTGTCTCCTTCCCTAAGGCAGAACAAGATATCTTCATTCAAAATGTACTGCAAGGAACTCTTGAACATAAGAGGTTGAACATAACATGAAAAACTGAAAGTAAGAGGATAAAAAATATTGTCAGTGAAACCACTTTTATTTTTGGGAATGTAAGTACGAATGTCTTAACCTCTTTCATTTGCTTTGTTGATCTATAATGCAGAATTAAAGACTACGAAACATTCTTTTTTTAATACAGTGTCTAATATCTATGTATAAATCGGACCTGACCTGTCTTACGAAAAATGCAACCTCGGGAGATAAGGAAAAATGTAATGTATCACCATGGACAGAGAGATAACCCAACCTTTCAAGTGAGAGTCCTTACAGTCCTTACAGTCCTTACAGTTCGTTCGGGTTGCCCCAGGTCCCTCAGTGTGAGGCACCTCTAATGTCTACCAGAGAGTTGCTAGTACATCTTCCGGTATATTTTGTATCATCCAATCTTGGATGGTCTGGGATGCAGTTTAGATATTTGTCGAGCTTATTCTTAAACACATCTACGCTCACTCCTGATATATTCCTCAGATGAGCTGGCAACGCATTGAATAGACGTTGCATTATCGATGCTGGTGCGTAGTGGATTTAATGTCCTGTGTGCTTTCCTTATTTTTCCTGGTAAAGTTTTTGGGCACTATTAATCTACCTCTGCTTGCTCTTTCTGATATTTTTAGTTCCATGATGTTTTCTGCTATTCCTTCTATCTCTTTCCATGCCTGAATTATCATGTAGGGTTCTCTTCTCCTTTCTAGACTATATATTTTAAGGATTGTAGTCTTTTCCCAGTAGTCAAGGTCCTTAACTTCTTCTATTCTAGCTGTAAAGGACCTTTGTACACTCTCTATTTGTGCAATATCCTTTTGATAATGTGGGTACCATATCATATTGCAATATTCAAGTGGACTACGAACATAGTTTTTATAAAGCATAATCATGTGTTCAGCTTTTCTTGTTTTTGAAGTGCCATAACAACATTCCCATTTTTGCTTTACATTTTGCCAATAGAATTGCTATTTGATCATTGCATAACATGTTCCTATTCATCATCACACCAAGGTCTTTAACTGCTTCCTTATTTGTGATTGTCTCATTATTAGGTCCCTATATGCATATAGCTTTCCTTCTCTGTCTCCATAATTTATTGATTCAAATTTATCAGAGTTAAATACCATCCTATTTACCTCTGCCCATTCATATACTTTGTTAAGGCCTCTTTGTAGAACGTTCCTATCTTCATCACAAGTAATTTCTCTACTTATTCTTATGTCATCAGCGAAACTACTCACTACCGAATCCTTAACATTACTGTCTATTTCTTCAATCATAATAACAAACAGTATTGCAGCTAACACCGTACCTTGTGGCACACTGGATATTACCTTGGCTTCATCCGATTTTTCATCGTTTGCAATAACTATCTGTTTTCTGTTGTGTAAAAATTCTTTTAACCATCTTCCTACTTTATCCACGATTTTGTGTTTTCTAATTTTCTTCGCTAATATATTATGGTCTACTTTGTCAAAAGCTTTTGTAAAGTCTAGATAAACCACATCTGTTTCATTTCCGCTTTTCATATTTTTGAATATGTTCTCACGGTGGACTAACAGAGAGAGAGAGAGAGAGAGAGAGAGAGAGAGAGAGAGAGATCTAACATAAACATGGCAGAAGAAAGAGAGGAACGCACAGGTTTTGCAAAGATTTATATATACGTATATCATGATTCCTTATCTACTTACACAAGTTTATTCCCAATTGAAAAATCTCCTTTAGGTTGAGGAGAACCCTTGGAGTTGCGGCCTTTATTCTTCTACCCCTCTACCACCTACTCAACATCAATTTTAACCCATCATCCTCTCCCAGCACTCTTTACCCCCTTCTCCCTCAATCTTCCCTTATTCCTCCTCCTCCTTCGCTTACCCATACCCCCGCTCCTCCTCCCCCTCCATTTATTTTTATTTCTCGAGTGGTCTTCTACACCAAAGAAATCGATGCCTTTCTGAGCCCCAAGGAGACGAATCTGTTCATGGCCTTTGTGATGGTCGGACCTCAAAAGCTGTTCTTTGAAGTGGCAAGAGAATTTTGATGGGTATTGGTTCAAATTGATAAGTAGAGAGAGAGAGAGAGAGAGAGAGAGGGCTCAGGAAGAAACTGTGACCGGGGCTAGAGAAAATTACGTATATAGATTATACTCTTTTACCAAGGTGAAACATTCGAGTTTTCCCTCTTTCCTTCATTTCATCTTCAATAGTGTAAATATATATATATATATATATATATATATATATATATATATATATATATATATATATTTGAGTCTTCCTCTTATGTCATTTCATCTTCAATCATATATAGATAAACAAAGATAGATAGATAGATAGATGCTGGCCAGAGTGTGTAAGGTAAACCTGGAGAAGGGAAAGGTTCCAAAGAAGTCTATAAGATGGACAACTGCTTCTTTGTGAAGGGGAAAATGTGAAGAAGTTATCTTTAGAGATTATATGTTAACCATTTCACATAAAATACCCTGAGGTAAGAATGGTGGGATTTTAGCTGAGAAAACTAAAGGAAATCATAAGTGATTAAGGGATAGTATTGTATTTTGTTTAGAATGGGGCCTATGAAATAGCTGTGTGGAAAGTTCGAAAGTAATGGACCTAGAAAAGGTTAAGGACTGAAAGATAGGGATCTGTTTAGGGTAGGTTGAGGATATGTGGCATTGAAGGTAATTGGATCTTTCCTAGGTAGTGACCATCACGGGTTTTTAACCTGTTATGTATCCACCTTTGTGACGTGTTCAGTACAAGCCCGTTGTGGATTACCGTAGAAATATTAGTCCTTGATAACGACCCCCGAAAACCCCTTGGGGGGTCATTGGAAAAGAAATTGCATTGAGATGCACAAGTAAGAGCGTGACTTGCCTGGTATAAAAGTCGGTCTAAGACAGGAATTTTTTTTTATACTTAACTGTCTAGCTTTCCATCGGGCGACTAGGTAGTAGGCTGGCCAAGGCACCAGCCACCCGTTGAGATACTACCGCCATTGAGATTAAGGTCCCTTCTAGGGCTGGCCATGCACAGTCTTTTTGGTGGGTCCTCTCTCTGGTCACGGACTTAATCTACGCCTACACCAACTCAGAATAGTCTGGCCTATTATTTACACGTCTCTTTCACTGTTGACACACACTTGACAATACTGAACACCCTACACTTCTTACCCTTTTCGATTTGTCCTTTCATGTAGTGTAGAAGAGACTCAGTGCCCTTTATTAGATTCACATCAACCCGTCCCTTACGATGCTCCTGATTGGCTGTTGATAAGATGATAAGCTAATCACAGGGCTGGAAACTCTCAGTCTCTCTCGAAAGAGTTCACATAGGCAGGATTTATGCTCCACCTCTCCTGAGGGAAACTTTTGAAAGACGTATCTCTCACGAGAAGTGGAACATACATCCTGCCTATGTGAACTCTCGAGAGAGACTGACAGTTTCCAGCCCTGTGATTGACATGTATCCCTCAGGAGAAGTGGAACATACATCCTGCCTATGTGAACTCTAGAGGGAGACTGGGAGTTTCCAGCCCTGTGATTGGCTTATCAACAGCCAATCAGGAGTGTCGTTAAGGGACTGGCCTAGACATCAGATGCACGGCAGATATGACTCTACTATAGTAGGCATCTCTTCTAGGAGAAGGCTACTCCATAATAAACCACTGTTTTTCAATCTTGGACAGTGCCATAACCTTATTACTGGCTTTGTGTAGTGGAATGGGGTTCTCCACATCTCATAGACCACTGTGTGAATAAGGATGCCATAAAACACAGTTAGTTAAAGTCTGTGGAAGACTAAGAAATCCTTACTGGTTGTAGAAACAAAGGCTTACATGACTCCATTTATGGCTGCTAGCTCACCAAAATGCCACCACTTCTAGAAACTTACTCCAAGTCCTGTTTCATTTTCTCATCACTCTGAAAGGCTGAGCTCTGTTACTGCCAGAGATAATAATCAAGGCGTTGCTGCTTTGTATTTTGCACCTATTTCTGGGTGTGAGCAGTTAATAAATGAACCCATACATCAGTCAAACAGCCTACTTGACCTTGTATTCACAGATGTTACAGGGAATTTTATCTTTTCGGAGTGGGTTCACCTGTGTACTTATTTGGTCATAGCTTGATGTAATTTAATTTGGATATGAATCAGGCTACTCTTGATGTTGGGTTTTTCAAGAAAGGTATCATTGAAATCTAGTACTGTTCAGTTTCTAAGGAGTATTATCTTGACAACAACTAAAATGCGGAATAGTTTGCCTATACAGTTGTGGAATCTTCTCATTAGTCTTTGTTGAAATGAGAAAAAAACCCATTCCTGCTTTGACCTGAGGTCTCCTGAATTTCAGGTCGATTGGGTTGATTTTCTATTACGTCATACTTATTGATTTGTTTCTTTTTCTAGTTCCTCATTGGACGAGAGGATTGCGTGCTCGCTACCGATTTGGTAGCCCGAGCTCGTTCCTCGCTCTGCCAGGTTAGTTCCGGCAGAATTTATTTCTGGTGATTAGAAATTCATTTGTCGATATAATGTGGTCCGGATCACACAATAAACTGTAGGTCCCATTGCTAAGTAGCCAAGTGGTTCATAGCCACGTCAAATTATCTCATCCTTCGGGCCAGCGCTTAGGAGAGCTGTTAATCACTTCAGTAGTCTAGTTAAACGAAGATATACTTAACTTTTTCTATAAGTTGGCTCGCCAGCCCGGTTATAAACCCTGTTGGGTTTATAATCTGTTGACTCTTCATAAGGATTGTTTTCAGATGAATATTTAGAGAAAGAAAGTTAAGACTGATGTATAACTGAATAATTGTGAGATAAGAAAAGGAGACATGGAAGAGGTAAGAATGGTTATTTCCTTGCAGATGATACAGGTTTAGTTGGTGACATTGAAGAGAAGCGACCAAGAAGGATTTATAGAGCTTAGTGCTTTTTTATGGTAAAGGAGAAGGTAGAGAATCCAAGTTAATAAAGAAAAATCTCATAAAAATAACTAAAGCCATGCAGGATGAAGCAATAGATGGCATAGGAGTGGAAATGGTCAAGGAAATTATCAATGTAATATACTAATTATATAAATTATATGCTGTTTTTTTTTCCATCTGTCCATCCGCCTGTGGTGTTTCCGTATGGTAACACTGCGTCCCGGGCTTTAGATAGTTACATTCAGCTTACGTTCAACAACAATAATAATATCCCATTTCGAATATTAACGGTGTACTTCGCATACAGTAAATTATTAAAAGATTTGTCAGTTGCAAATGTACACCCAGATATCCTTTTATTTACCTAAAACTTACACATACCGTAACTATTTAAAGCCCGGGACGCAGTGTTACCATACAAAAACACCACAGGCGATGGACAGATGGAAAAAAACAGAGTATAGTTTGGAATTGTATTTTTCTCTCTATCTTACTTTCCATCCTCCTCCCAATTCGAAATAGTTTCATTCTTCGGAGGCATTTTGGCCCTAACGGAAGATATTTCAAATTCACTTTTTCTTTCCACTTAGAGGTTTCCATAAGCCAGTCGAACAGAAAGAGAGAGAGAGAGAGAGAGAGAGAGAGAGAGAGAGGCTTATATTGGTATATCAAAATTGCGGGGAGAAAGAGAGTTCTGTAGGGTAACCAAGACTTTATTTATATAAAATTAAAAGAGAGAGAGAGAGAGAGAGAGAGAGAGAGAAAGAGCAACATACCTTAATTCCTCTTAATAGGCGGCTATTCGTCGCTCAAAACAGACCAAAAAAAACATTGTGGGTATATTTTGTATTGCTGGACTGAAAACAACCCTCAATTTTTAAATTCGTAAATGAGGCGAAATTTCTATAACCGCGGAAGATGGAAATTTTTTTTTTTTCTCTCTCTCTCTGCTTTTATAGCACTGATCCCAGAAAACAACCCTCATTTTTCTTTTTTTAAATTCATGAATGAGGTAAATTTTCTATAGCCATGCAAGATGGAAAATTGTTTTTTTTTTCTCTGCTTTCATAACACCCCACTGACCCCACCTTCCACCGCCTTTAAATTCCTTTATAAAGAAAATGGGTCCATGAAAATCATACCCTCACCTGTCATACTCTCTCCACTCCCTTTTAGTTTTCCCTCTTCCCTCAAAAGTGGGTTTTACACCCTCGAATGAACGTGAAGTGATGACGGCCCTATTAAGGGGGCGTGTCCTCTATATTACACTGGAACGCCCCCATCCCCCCACCCCCCTGGTTTTTCCACGGGGCACCGAGTGGGCCAATTATTACCGTCTGATGTTTCCCGTCATGCGAACCATTCCAAAATGCAGTTGCAGCTCAGTCCGGATTAGTGAAACGCCATTTTGAAAGGAAACAAATTGCAACCTAGCTTCGATTCAGGGATTCTCTTTTCTCTCTCATTGCCTGCACTTGACGTCAGGTAAGGGAGGGCATGGGGGGTCGCTTGGGGGTGGGGGGGGTGGGGGGGGGGTTAGGGAGAGGGGTTCTGCTTTAAACACTGGATGTGAATTAACAACAATGGCTTAACGGTACTGGCCGAGTCATCAACTGTGATGTGCTTCATTACGAAACTATCATTACTGCGAGAGGAATTCGGTTTTCGCTTATTCGGGGAGTAAGCCTACAAATTACTATGCTGTTGTTGTTCTTGTTCTTGTTGGGGGTTAGGAAAGGTCTATGGAAGAGCCTACAAAGGTCTGGAAAAGGTGTTTCACGTTGAGTTGAAGACACTGGAATTTTGGGGTTGGATATTTATGGTTTATTTATTAGGACGAAAACGTAAACAAAAATAATGAGCATGTTAAACAATACAGAAAAATAATTTCTAATAAAATAAACATATTTATTTTATTTTTCGCTGGTGAAACAAGTCTCTATTTGACCATAGATTTTAGTATGTTTTAATTTACAGAACTTACGCGTGAGGGGAAAATCTTACAAACGTCCCAAGTAAGCTGGAGGTAGGATCATACCTTGTTGTAATGTTTCTCAACTGAGGTTAGATCAAAGATTAAGTCTGAATGTGGAATGCTAGATTGTGATTTTATTTGGGGGTTGAATTCTGCACTCCAACTGTAATATCTCTCATTATGAAACTGTTTATTTGCGAATAGGATTCAGTTTCTGTAATGTTTCTAATTTCAGTTGAGATCCAGAATAATTTTGAATGTGAACCTCAGGTGTCTATATGTTTATTTACGTGGAAATTCTGCAGAACCATCGGTACAATTCGTCTAAAAAAAATTGTTTTAAAAAGGGGATGCCAATTTCATTCATGTAGACAGGACATGGTAGTGATCCTCATTGAAGCAAAGATCAGAATTAACTTCGAATATGAAGTATAATCTATCATCGTCCATTCTTTCCACATGTTCCAACCATATCGATATCCTCTGAACCCATCTCCTTACTTTCGCTAGCAATTTTATCAGTGTTTTTACCTTTCTCCATTACTCATCGATTTCACTTCATGGAATGAATGATTCATGAATATTGAATTTCAACAGCTGCTTCCTTCTTATTTGCATTTGCAGTTACTTCAGTAGAGAATTTTCTTTACCATACGATTTGCCTTGTTTTTTTAAAACATCACTCTAGGTCATCTCTGTTACTTTTTTGTTATTATTATCCTGTTATGTCTATTATATCTTTCGTACTGAAATCTACCTTTGTTCTTTCATTCGTCAATATGACTTATTTTCTTTATTTCATTTTTTAACCTAACTCTAGTTTCGTTTCCTCCACTATTGTTTTATTTATCATACTGTTGTGTCTTGCGGGCTGAATTCAGCAATTGTTCTTTCACTCTTGAACATACTCATCTGCTATTGTAAGGCTTTGGATTTCGAGCTCAGCTGCGGTTTCTACCTTTTTTTTGACAGTGATGGTACCTACTGTACCATTTATTCACAGTACTTCCGGCCAGTATCTTGTTACTGTGATTTTTTTCTGTTTCTAAATTCAGCTTAGACTATGTCCTTTCTCCAGAGTTTTTCTGAAATATTTTCTTTTTATTCTCTGTTACCTATACTTTTCGTTCTTCACAGTACACAC
>NC_061100.1:100045702-100060702 GCF_015104395.2 Macrobrachium nipponense | reverse complement strand
CAAAAACAATAATAAAATACCGCCCGCAATTTTGCCAACAGAAATTTTATTCAGTCGCTTAGATAAGGCCGGTCTGAGGCACAAAATTGAAATACCGGAGCCCCAGCGAGAGGGGTGGAATGCACCAGGCACCACAATTTTTTATATATCGTTTTTTCTGGCGTTGCGCAGATATTTTGAACACGCTTTCTCCCAATTTATTCAAGGGGAAATAAATGGCAGAGGGACCTGATTTTTCCTGTTAAAGTTTCAATAAAGTTCTTCCTGTATTGTTGCTGTGGTGATTCTAGGTCAGAGCATTTGATGAAACTGTTCTTTTATTTTTTTGTTCTTATTTCTAACGAGTTCGTTGCAATTTTATTAAAGAGAAGACTGGGTAAAAGTACTTATCTCACTTTGATCATAGTTTTTGTATTATTAATAAAGAGAAGATAAAGAACCCTATTTATTTAGAACAAGCCTCACCACAGGGACCAGGGACTTGAAATTATTCCAAAGAATATGGTGATCATTTGAAAGAAGTCACGGTTCTATTATTAATTATTATTATTATTATTATTATTATTATTATTATTATTATTATTAAAAAATAATGGCAGAATTCACATAATTAATTTTATACAAAATTCTTTCAATTCTCCTCATGATTTGTCTTTCTGGCATGCTGGTATTACAGAGCAGCTGTCCAATATTCATCGTGCCGTAGGTCGTCAACGGAATTTCGGGCTGGTGTTATCAAAGGCAACGGGGAATCAGGGACAGGCTGGGGGTCGTCAACAGGTATTCAGGTGTGTCTCGTAGGTCGGGAACAGGCCGTAGTCGTCTGGGGTCGATCCGGTATTTCTTATGTTTTTCTTCTTTTCTGTGTCGGGTGGATTCAAGCAAATCCATCCGACACAGACCATTGCATTTAGCGACCCCGTCCCGATGATGGCCAAACTATGGCATCTAAAAATAACTGGAACAGCCAAAAACATCTGTGGTTCCTAAAAACAGCTACGAAATCTAAAAAATAATTGTGACATCCAAAAACATCTGAAAACATCTGTCACATCTAAGGTGCACTCAAATTCAGACCCCAAGTTTGCCCTAAGCTTAATGCTAAGACAGACAGACAGACAGAAAGACAGACAGATCGCATAACTTTTTTTTTTGTGGGGGAGCCAATTCGAAATGAGACGAAAGATAAAATTATTAAAAACTCATTCAGTTTGAGCCTGAGTGAATGTGTTTCTGTGTGTGTGTATGTGTGTGTGCGTGTGTGTGAATGCGTATGAGAGAGAGAGAGAGAGAGAGAGAGTCGACACGGACACGACTTTAAAGACATAAACATTCGAGATCTAAGACTATTACATTTGAGAGAGAGAGAGAGAGAGAGAGAGAGAGAAGGGAGGGGGCTTAGTGTTGTTTCGAGTACCCCGCGTACTCTTCTCTCCTCGAGAGACGCAAGAATTTAAGACAAAAGTTGTTTGCATAAAAAAGAAACACCGACTAAAGTCACTCTTCTTCTCCTTCTTCTTCTTCTTCTTGTCGCTTCCACCAAACTTCCTGAACAGGAAACAATTAAGTCTTTGCACAACTTCTCAGGGCGCTCCGATCGACAAAGGCTCTCCTAGAGAGAGAGAGAGAGAGAGAGAGAGTAGAGAGAAAGAGAGAGAGAGAGAGAGAGAGAGAGAGAGTGAAGGAACAAAATATTAATTACTTTATCAGCTGAGCAAGGATTTATGTACGCATGCACTTGTTCTCAAGAGAGAGAGAGAGAGAGAGAGAGAGAGAGAAAGAGAGAGAGAGAAAGAGGTGAAGGAAAAAGACATTAATTACTTGGTCTGCTAACCAAGGTTATATGTATGCATGCACTTGTTCTCTAGAGAGAGAGAGAGAGAGAGAGAGGAGAGAGAGAGAGAGAGAGAGAGAGGAACAAAATATTAATTACTTGGTCTTCTAGGCAAGGCTGCATGTATGAATGTATTCGTTCTCTCCCTGAAATAGACAAAACCCTATGGTATGTTTATTATTATTATTATTATTATTATTATTATTATTATTATTATTATTATTATTATTTTATTATTATTAAATTCAGATGCCCCGACATTCAAATGGAATAATCTTGAGATTCTTGTCACTTTCCCTGTGAAAGCTAAACAAAATAAAAGCGAAATGAAAAAAAATTAATCGAAAACTAAAAAAATAAAAAGATACATTTGCAAGAAAATACATACGACTCATTCATACTTGACGGCTTATGAAGGAACGTCTCGCGCTTAGAAACCTTTGAATAAATAAATAAATAAAAATATATGAGATGCAAAAGTCCTAGGTAACGAAAAAAAATAAAACGCGAGAGAATTTTTTTTTTTTTCCAAAAGTGACCAAACAGTTGTAGGTAAGAAGCGTATTGGAGGTGGAAAATTGATATGAATGAAACAAGTAAAAAAATGCAAATCGAGTTTCATGTACAGCGTATAATCAAGGCCAAAGAAAAGATCTATCTTCCGGTGGTCTCGGTATAATGCAGTATGATCATGCCAGACGCATGATCATGGTTAAATTTCTCCTGAAATCATATAAAAACTACTGAGGCTAGAGGGCTGCAATTTGGTATGTTTGATGATTGAAGGGTGGGTAATCAACATACTCATTTGCAGCCCTCTAGCCTCAGTAGTTTTTTAAGATCTGAGGGCAGGACAGAAAAAGTGTGGAATGACATACAAATAGCCATCTAAATAGCTTTCTTTTACTGAAAACTATAGCGAGAACCTTTGTATCTCAGCTGACTCTCAGACTTGCATTGTAAAGATAGACTCCTTCTTTTCAGGAGATTTATTTTGACCTCATTGGGTTAAGCTGAGAAGTCTTGATTGCCCTCGAGCACTATGTAAATCTTACTATACTATAATGGGCGAAATGTCTGTCCGTCCGTCATTCAATCACGGCCAAACGGCTGGTCCGATGGGCATGAAACTTGGTAAGGTTATAGTGGGGAACTCCAAGATGTTTATAATGTGGTTCCATCCTACCTCCCAACCCTCCTCCGAAGCGGGTTGGGGGTGAGAAGGGATTCCCTGAAACGGAGCAGGTTCTGCCCGTGAAACGGGGCTGGTTGTGCCGTAGACTTAGTTACTTTACGAATCTATCATGCACAATAATAGTCTAAAAACACTAGTGAGTCACTTACACTTACATAAAGCAGCAGATGAATATGCTTTTAGTAAGGATTGGTAAATTGCTAGTAAAAATATTATGGTGAGTAATTTATTTTTACCTGTGGAATCTTGGAGGAGTGTATTGAATGCAAACGTATGAGATATGAGATAAATATACATACATACATATATATATATATATATATATATATATATATATATTTATGTGTGTGTGTGTGTGTGGTGTGTATATATGTATGTGTGTGTGTGTGTGTGTCTGCGGGTTCGTGCATACCATTTTCTCGTGGAAGTAAAGAATAATATCATAATTATTTTTGTCGACTTTTGACTGGCTGCTAAAATCAAGGGGTGGGGACTGCCATCTCCCTACTGGGTGTGATCGGGGTAATTCCTAATTTATCATAAATATCTCGCCTGCGAAATACAACCCAGCTAACTGAAACAAGGTATTGCAAAGCTAAAATTCCTCCAATTCCACAGAACGTATAAAAAGATCTGGGTGAAATTGACCTCCTCCTCTGCTCCCGTTTTTGGTGGAATATTCGTAGTACCTATGTACAGCGGTTCCTCTCTCCCCCTGGACGAAATATCCCCCTCCCCTCCCCCCTCCCCTCCCAATCCCCACAAGCAGACTGACACGAGAGATACCATCCTCTTTAAAGAGCGCTACGCCCTCTGAAGGGCCTTGCCTCGTTCAGTAGCAAAATTTCTGGGTGTTGACGGATACTGCGAGGTTTTCCGTGGGCGTGTGTGTGAGTGTTTGCGTGTATTGCGCACGCAGCTGTGTATGTGAGTGTGTGAACGTGTTTGCATCGTTTGTGACAAGAGGAAGGCGATGTAAAGTGTGTATGTGAGTGTGCGTATGTATGTGCATTGTTTGTGACGAGAGGAAGGCCATGTAAAGTGTGTATGTGTGCGTATGTGTGCATACAGCGAGCGTCGGTTAATAAATGCATTGTTTTTGACAACAGGAAAGCGATGTACATTATCATGTAATTATATCTTTGCTCTATATTCAGTCATTTAGGAGAGTGTGTTTGGGCATGGGTGTAGATCTAAAGCTGTCTCTGTGTGTGTTAAATCGTCTACACAGAGAAAGTAATGAACGTGTTATTTGATTGATATATTCAGGGTGTTTTTTTTCTAATCTAATGTGTGGGATTTTTAGAATGGATTATTGTACACACAATGAAAAAGAAAGATATATATATATATATATATATATATATATATATATATATATATATATATATATGTGTGTGTGTGTGTGTGTGTGTGTGTGTGTCTGTGTGTGTGTGTGTGTGTGTGTATATATATAATTTCCAGGGCCGTATCCCATATCCTTCCTTTTCTGTTTCCATGCCATGATACTTATCAATTTTTTTCTCTTTCTTTCTCATCTACTCTGGTTTCCCATGGTATTGCGTTATCAATGAGTGATACTTTCTTCTTGATTTATTATTATTATATTATTATTATTATTACTTTAATTAATTATTGTTTACTTTCGTCTTGATTTTGTCAATCAACGTCACGTCTAGTCTAGGGGGAAGTATCAACCTATTTGTTCTGATAACATAGTCCCAGAGGACTATGGTATAATCAGGCAAAGGTTATTGTTATAATTACTATTATTATTATTAATCACAAGACGAACCCTCATTTCCTTCGTGAGTGGAAATGAAGTTTAGATATTTCCTTTCTTTTTCGCTCACTTTATTTTACTCTCGCCAGCGTCAGTTTAAAGTGAGTGGCTTAGTTGGGGTGTATTTTTCCACTCTTTTCCACAACAAAGTTCATTTAGCGTTGGGAGTGAGCCTTAATATCCCAGTTTATGTTTTAGCTCTGCCTTTGTGTTGCTCTCTCTCTCTCTCTCTCTCTCTCTCTCTCTCTCTCTCTCTCTCTCTCTCTCTCTCTCTCTCTCTCTCACGAACAAAATACGAAAGCACAAACATGCATGTTTACCTGGCCACGTAATTAAACTTTTGTTCTTCCTTCTCAGTCTTTTCTCATTCTCTCTCTCTCTCTCTCTCTCTCTCTCTCTCTCTCTCTCTCTCTCTCTCTCTCTCTCTCTCTCTCTCTCTCTTTCAAAAGAAGAAGAAGAAGGAGAAGAAGAAAAAGAAATATATAAGCGCAAATTTCCACGTTTAGCTAACCCCGTATCTAATGTCTTGTTCCTCTCTCTCTCTCTCTCTCTCTCAGAAAAAGAAGAAAAAGAAATACATAAGTACATATTTCCACGTTAAGCTAACCACGTATCTAATCTCTCTCTCTCTCTCCTCTCTCTCTCTCTCTCTCTCTCTCTCTCTCTCTCTGAAAAGGAACAGATGACTCATCTCCAGAAAACACTGGTACAATTTTCTCGGCAACCACCACTCGTCAACACAATGGCCTTTTAAACTCGGGCTAGAGGCCATTGGGAACTTTTGTTTTCCTTTTTTTTTTATTATTTTTTGAGAGAGAGAGCAAGAAACTAAATTAGCCTTACGGAGCGTCAGGAGCTGGAATGGAAAAGGAACAGAAAAGGAACTGGTAAGTAACGGGAAAGGAACAGACGGAAATTCGATAACATCATTATCATAATTTGTTGACAGCTGCAAGTAGCATTTATAAGCTCTTTTAGGCATGAGGTTCTCCTGAAGGAATTCACCCCCACCCCTACCCCGCCACCCCCTTAAGGGGGTTAGACAGTTAAGTAAGGGCCAGTGCCGTCAGTGTACCTCACATCGTGCACTGTCGGCATTGCTAAAGGGTGTTTGCAGTGTCTCTTAAGGCCTAAGCCTTCCTTTACTTTACCTCCATTCCCGTTTTTCTGTCCATCCTCTCTTGCTGTTCAACCACTCTAACTACCCCCTTTTTTTTAACTGTCCTACATTCTGAATGGCCGGAAGTGCCACAGCGCTAGGGCTTAACAGCCTCATTTTCATGAATACATTAATATAACATTTAACAAATTTATTAGAATATTAGTCTCCATCCGAGTACTTACATTCCCAACTGATTTCAAATGATTTTGTAAAAGGTATTAGAATATAACCACATTAATTTAATGATTCAACATTTCATGAAGCTTTTTACGAACAATATCAATTTTATGATATCACATTTCATCAGGTTTTTTACGAACAATATCAATTTTATTATTCAGTATTTTATGAAAGTTTTGGAGAACAAAATCAATTTTATGATTTAACATTTCATCAAGTTTTTTTTTACGAACAATATTAATTTTATTATTTAACGTTTTATGAAACTTTTGGCGTACAAAATCAATTTCATATATTTTATGGATTTTATAACGATAAATATCAATTTTATGATATCACCTTTATAAGTTTTGTACGGACAAAATAACTTACTCAAAAATAAACGACTCACCTTATTATACATAAGCAGCGACTTTAGCACAAACACCAGAACTAAGGTGTTAAAATCAAAATACAGTATTGTTATAGTGCAAAGGTAACTGTCCCACATATAGTGGAATACAGTGTACCCAGCGCCGTGATGATACAGTTATTTGATAAAATCCAAAATGAGGGTTTTGTCCCGAGCTGCCAGGGATGATAAAATTACATGGTCGTATAAAACACTTTACGTCGACGCTGCCAACTCACTCTTATTCATGATCGTGATATTTTTTAGTTTTCTGAAGTGAAAGTACATTGCTGGCTTTGTTTGTCCAACACCACTTTTTCTGCCCACACTTTTTCTCTCCCCCCTCAAATCTTAAAACCTACTGAGGCTAGAGGGCTGCAAATTACTATGTTGATCGTCCACCCTCCAATCATCAAACGTACCAAATTACAGCCCTCTAGCCTCAGTAGTTTTTCTTTTATTTAAGGTTAAAGGTAAGCCAAATCTTGCGCCTGGCAACGATATATAGGCCAGGCCACCACCGGGCCTTGGTTAAAGTTTAATTGACCGCGAGTCATTTAACATTATATCGAGACCACCAAAAGATAGATGAAAAATAAGTTCAGAGGAAAATTGGGCAAATATCAAATTAGAGAATTCAGATGCTAATATACTAATGTTGTTTACAAAATATATTATTATTATTATTATTATTATTATTATTATTATTGATAGATTTATGAAATTTAAGGTGTCAAGCCAAGCTCTGGAGTTACCTTAGGTCGCCAAGTCATTGGACAGAGGGCATTGGAGCGGTTGCACAGCAAGATAAATATACAGAAAAATAAGGAGAAACTCCCAACAGTTGCACTAAAGAGAAATAGTTTGAGAGGTTAGACAGCGAATAAAAAACAAAATTGTATAGTTATTTAATCACTATTATTATATTGACTTTTTTTGGGGTTTATCACAGTCCTTCAATTCGACTGGGTTTATTTATAGTGTGGGGGTTCCAGGTTGCATCCTGCCTGGAATCCATCACTTTTCTTACTATGTGCGCCGATTCTAGGATCACACTCTTCTGCAAGAGTCCTGGAGCTACTTCAGCCTCTAGATTTTCCAGACTCCCTTTCAGGGATCTTAGGATCGTGCCTAGTGTTCCTGTGATTATGGGTACAATTTCCACTGGCATATCCCATATCCTTCTTATTTCTATTTTTAGGTCTTGATACTTATCTATTTTTTCCCTTTCTTTCTCTTCAACTCTGGTGTCCCATGGTATAGCGACATCAATGAGTGATATTTTCTTCTTGATTTTGTCAATCAACGTCAAGTCTGGTCTATTTGCACGTATCACCCTATCTGTTCTGATACCATAGTCCCAGAGGATCTTTGCTTGATCGTTTTCTGTCACTCCTTCAGGTTAGTGTTCGTACCACTTATTACATTAAAAGGTAGCTGGTGTTTCTTGCACAGGCTCCAGTGGAGGGCTTTTGCTACTGAATCATGCCTCTTTTTGTACAGGTTCTGTGCAAGTGCCGGACATTCGCTTGCTATGTGGTTTATGGTTTCATTTTTCGTATTGCACTTCCTACATATGGGAGAGATGTTATTTCCATCTATCGTTCTTTGGACATATCTGGTTCTTAGGGCCTGATCTTGTGCCGCTATTATCATTTCTTCAGTTTCCTTCTTGAGCTCTCCCCTAAGTAGCTATTGCCGTGTGCCATCGCTGGCTAGTTCTTTAGTCTGTCTCATGTATTGTCTGTTGCATTGGTTTGTTATGCCATTCCTCTGTTCTGATGGTCTTTCTCCTGTCTCTGTATATTTCTGGGTCTTCGTCTACTTTTATCAGTCCTTCTTCCCATGCACTCTTGAGCCACTCGTCTTCACTGGTCTTCATATATTGCCCCAGTGCTCTGTTCCCCTCCCTCCTTCCTTTCGTGTTATGTATAGTCTGTCCGTATTTGCTCTTGGGTGTAGTGCTTTGTGTATTGTCATATGTTTCCTCGTTTTCTGGTCTATGATGCGAAGTTCTGTCTTCGTCCATTCCACTATTCCTGCGCTGTATCTGATTACTGGCACTGCCCATGTGTTTATTATTATTATTATTATTATTATTATTATTATTATTATTATTATTATTATTATTATTATTATCTAAGAAAAAGGTGGCAGATGAGTATTGTCATGTTAGTATCTTTTACAGACATCCCTTTAGAGGTTTAAAAATGTATAGTTGAAAAATACATATTATGTTTTGAATACACACACACACACAAATGTCCATCAATATCCAACTCGCTCTACCTCGGAATCCATATATTTCCATATATCACTTGTTGGCTGAATCGGTAATGTCACTGAAGTCCTGATTTCTCCTCTGTCTGTTCGCTGGGCGCTGGTTCGAATCCACGAGAGGACGAAATTATTGCAACTACAAAATTCCCCTTCTGTTAACATATATGAAAATGTACTAATTCTGAGGTAGAGCGAATTGGATGTTAAAGGGACATTTAAAGCTTAATGCTTGTATATGAATTATGGTGATGTGATAAAGATTCATATAAATATATATGTAAATATATATATTCATACGTAACACTGTGCAGCTGCATAAAAGAATCCTTCGTTGAAAGAAGTGCAGCTGGATAGATACTCTTGTCCCACAGACCCAAAACTGCTGTACCTTAAAGCCCACTCGCTGCAGATGTCACACTCGAGTGAGAAGCGAAATTCAATAGTCATAAAACCGTTCCGCCATGTTGGAGTGCCCTCCTATCTCTCTCTCTCTCTCTCTCTCTCTCTCTCTCTCAATCTGTCTCTCTCTCACGAAGTCCACCTCTCAGGAATTTGAGTGGTTTCTCTCTCTCTCTCTCTCTCTCTCTCTCTCTCTCTCTCTCTCAGTCTTCATCTACCTCCTCCACGTATTCCTCTTGTCAGGAGAGCGAGTGGTCTCATCTCTGTTTTTATTTCATTTGCATTTTCAAGTTTTAAACAAAAGGAAACCAAGTCATTCCGTGTTCTAAATATTCATTACATTCTTACGCAGGGAATTCAAAGGATTACTGTGCATTACTCTTTCTCATTGCTCGGGAAATCTGATGCGAGGATTAAGTAAACAGACCTGGTACAATCTGTCAACATATATATATATACATCTATATATATATATAGATATATATATATAGTATATATTATAATATATATATATATAGATATATATATATATATATAGTCTATCTTATATATATATATATATATATATTAATATAGATATATATATATATATATATCTACTATATATATATATATAGTATATCTATATCTATCTATATATATATATATCTATATATATAGATATATATAAATATATTATATATATGCTATATATATAGATATATATATATATAGCTTATAATATATATATATATATTGATAGTTATAGACATATATGTATATATATATGTAGAAAGCCAATATGTCTGCAAATGCTTAAATATAAAACTAGTATGTAAATATAGTTGTGTATATGATTATTTATCGCTTAACCTGAAGATGTCGTATATATATTATATATATATATATATATATATATATATATATATTTATATCAAAATCAAAAGATAAGCCACATTATTTATGATCCTTCATGTTTAATGCATATTATTTAAAAAATAAGTGTTATATAACCAAGGAGCACTAACGGACATTGCTTCGCAATTCGTCAACAACTATAAAAATAAATGGCTATTTCCAAATATCAAAAAACAAAAATTAGGACGTTCAATAAATAACAATTAAAGATAGACAATGTTGCTTCTCTTAAACCCCCTCCGGAGTAGGCCCAAATTTCGTAGCTGTGTTGAATCTAGCCCTCCTTCTCGATATGTGGATGCTGGATGTCCTCTGACCTAGCTCGCCAGAAGAAAAAGATTTGGAACAACTTTGCTTTTAAAGTTTAGGAAGGAAGAGTCACACAATTATGCAGGGTTCGTTTTAGAGTTGTTTATTATTATTATTAGTTCCTCGTTGGACGAGTGGTTTACGTGCTCACCTACCCTTTCGGTAGCCGTGAGTTCGATTCCCCACTCTGCCCCAACGGGGATCCAGAGGAATATATTTCTTGGATCCCACAATGAGCTGTAGGTCCCGGTGCTAAGTAACCAATTATTAGTTCGTAGCAACGTAAAAATATCTAATCCTTCGAACTAGCCCTAGGAGAGCTGGTAATCAGCTCAGTGGTCTGGTTAAACTAAGACATTATTATTGTTATTAAGAAGATGAACCCTATTCATATGGAAGAAGCCCACCACAGGAGTCATTGATAGGAAATTCAAGCTTCCAAAGAATATTAAGGTGTTCATTTGTTCATTTGCCATTTATCTTGTGTGCTCAATTATTTATAGTGCGTGTGGTGGTGGGGGGGGGGGGGGAGGTGGAGGGGGTTCCGGGTTGCATCCAGCCACCTTAGGAGTCCATCACTTTTCTCACTATGTGCGCTGTTTCCAGGAGCACGCTACTCTTCTTCACGAGTCCTGGAGCTACTTCGGCATCTATAGGTTTTCCAGGTTCCCTTTCAAGGATCTTGGGATCGTGGCTAGTGTCCCCATATCCTTCTTACTTCTATTTTTAGGTCTTGATACTTATCCATTTTTCCTCTTTCTCTCTCATCTACTCTGGTGTCCCATGGTATTGACATCAATGAGTGATACTTTCTCCTTGATTTTGTCAGTCATAATATTTATTGTTATTATAATCATATCATTATTATTATTAACATTAATCAGAAGATGAAGCTTATTCACATGGAACAGAGGCCACTGACTTGAAATTCTTAAGCTTCCAAAGAATCTTAAGGTGTTCGTTAGAAAGAGGTTACAGAATTTAATAGGAATTACAGAAAGAAAAGATCAGTTATTAGATAGAAAAAATAGCTTAACAAATCAATAGATAAAACGATAAAAATGTTAAGTAAATTATAAAAATGCAAGGAAAATAGAATTATGGTAGTATAGGGTGAGCTGACGTTAGAGTTGAGAGAGAATTGAGGGAAAGTAAGAGTTGAAGGAAATAATAGATAATATATAGAAAAATATACAGCAAATGCATAGAAAAGTAGAAGACCAATTTGCAGATGAACGAAGTCTTTTTACAGGATAAATGAAAAGTTGGTTACAAGTGAAAATGTTCACGTAACTGTAGATTTTAAATTATCTTGATTTACAAAGAGAGAAAGCGAGTCAAATTCAACAGCAGTTTATCGTTGAGTCTACGAGAGAGAGAGAGAGAGAGAGAGAGAGAGAGAGAGAGAGAGAGAGAGAGAGAGAAAAGAAATCTGTCAACAGTCATCATCACGAAACCAACTTTGCTTATTAAGACATCTTTAATCTTTAAGCTGACCTACTCTCTCTCTCTCTCTCTCTCTCTCTCTCTCTCTCCTCTCTCTCTCTCTCTCGTCCAGTAATCTGCTACTGTAAGCACAAACTTTATGATAAAAATCACGCGGTGGAATCTCCTGGGAAATTACCTGATTCTTAATTCGTTTGAGTGACTGCGTTGATGTTTTCCTGATATCGGGAACAGTCCGTGAATTTATCAGATGCTCCTGGTATTGAGGAGCCTCCTCTTTTTTTTGGCTAAAGATTGAATTAAAGCTGAATTAAATTTGGTTTCGAAACTGATTCTAGGAGGCTGTGGGAATTCGAAGTTTTAATTTGTTTTTGTTTTAAATACTGGGTGGTATTTGTTGGTGAGTGAGAGAAATTAAATGAATATTCGATATTTTCGTCTTACTATGGGACTTTCATACCTGGACAAAATTCATCTTAATTCCAAAATATGGTTTTAAAGATGTTATGAGAGAATTTTAAAGTATCATTTAAGACATATTAATTTGTCTAAGTTTCATGAATCGATTAATTCAACAGTCGCGTTATTTTTAAATCTTATTTCAAAGATATTATTTCTAATCGTGGAAGAAATATAGCACTCTGCAAGCATCAACCCACAACACAGATTGCAAAAATCCACATTGTAATGAGGCCTGTTATAATAGAATGCTGCAGAAATTTGCGTGTAAAGAGTTGCATAGGAATTGCAAAAGGACCTACAGTAGTAATTAGGTTTCTTAAGATAATTACTTTTTGTTATAAAAGCGAAGGATTCGACTACCAGATGGTTTATTTGATCAAGCAACTATGTACGATAAAGAGACGCAGGGCATAATACCCCAAAATAGCTCGGGCATTGAGAAGCAAATGGTTAATTGATCAAGCTACTTTGTACGATGTAAAGAAATGCCCAAAATTACCTGGGAAATTAACAGCCAAATAGTTAATTTATCAAGCAAACACAGAGAATTGATACCCAAAAATACCTCTGGCATTGAGAAACAAATGCTTCATTTATCAAGCTACTTTGTATGACGTAGAGATACAGGGCATTAATGCCCCAAACTAGCTCGGGCATTACAAACAAAAAACAAACAAAAACTCATTTCACATCCCATTCAGTAAACCCCCTTCACAATATCCACCTTTCATTACCGCTTCATTATCATGTCATCCTCCATGTTCTCTCTCTTCTTCTTCTTCTTCTTCTTCCTCATCCTCATCAATCCATCCAGCTTCCCCATCTCATCTCATCTCCCGCCATTGTACAGCATTAATCCAACAAGTGTATTTGCATATACCGAGAGATATTATTATTCCGTCATAACAATCCCGTTCCATAAGGCAACACCACCACCACCGCCCCCGCCTCCGCGTAGGGAATTCCATCCCGTTGTTGCAGAATTAGTGTCTCCGTGCCACCCCCCCCATGTAGATCATTCCCCCCCACCCCCCCCCCCCCCCCCCCCACCCCCCCCCCCCCCCCCCACCCCCCCCACCCCCCGCCTCTGGATTGGACACGAGCTTTTGAACCTACAGGGTAAATGAGTTTCGGTGTTCACTTGTGTAAGGGTATCTATAGGTGGGGTGTTCTTCGTTCAGCAATTAATAATGATCATTATCATTGTCGTTATTATCATTATTCAGTATAGAACGGGCCAAACGCCTTGTAATTACATGGATTATTATTATTATTATTATTATTATTATTATTATTATTATTATTATTCAGAACATTAACCCTCTTAATATGGAACAAACCCACCAAAGGGGCCACTGACTTGAAATTCAAGCTTCAAAGTATATTATTATTATTGTTATTATTATTACTATTATTATTATTATTTATTTTATTATTATTATTATTATTATATTATTTTATTATTATTATTATTATTATTATTATTATTATTATTATTATTATTATTAATCAGATGATGAGCCCGACTCATATGGAACAAACCCACCAAAGGGGCCACTGACTTGAAATTCAAGCTTCCAAAGAATATGTTCCCATTTGAAAGAAGAAACAGAAGGTACTTATGGCAAATGCAGAAAGAAGAGGTAACTTATTAGAAAAGAAAAGATAATGAATCAATAAATAGATAAAAATATAAGTAGATTATTAGAATACAAGGAGAATGATTTCAATAATAATAATAATGATAACAATAACTACATTTATCAAGGCACCTCCATCGAACTTTCACCTTTAGAAAAACTGTAAAATTAACACGCTTGATTCGGCAGAGTTAGACTTGGCGTTTTTCTTTTAACATTCTTTCTTTCGTATTCCATAACTTCTTTTATTTTCTGAAGATTCTTCCTCTAATGGGGATTAATTCCCTCTGACGTGTGTGAGAGAGGAGTCGTCTGCCTCCGAGTCTCGTCTCGAGATTTTGTCACTCTGGAAGCTGGAAGCTGGAAGCTGGAAGCTAGAAGCTGGAAGCTGTAACCTGGAAGCTGGAAGCTGGAAGATAAGGTGTTTTTCGCCTTCGATAGAGAGAGAGAGAGAGAGAGAGAGAGAGAAAGATAGAGAGTTACAAGGATTAGGATGTCTCAAAGACTTACTAGAGAGAGAGAGAGAGAGAGATGAATGAAGATCTTAAGGCAGATGTATGGGAGAGAGAAGAGAGAGAGAGAGAGAGAGAGAGAGAGAGAGAGATGAATGAAGATCTTAAGGCAGATGTATGAGAGAGGGAAATAGGAGGAGAGAGAAGCAGATTACATTAAAGACACCAAGGTATAGATATGAGAGAGGAGAGAGAGAGAGAGAGAGAGAGAGAGAGAGAGAGAGACTCCCCACTTTTATAGCATCACGGAGAGAGCGACATGAATCTCTTCTCCAGAAATGAGAAATGGAATAACGGAGTCTTTAACGAGCGACATCACTTACTGCAAACCTCTCTCTCTCTCTCTCTCTCTCTCTCTCTCTCTCTCACACACACACACACATACGCCCACCTTCTTCCACACCTCCACGGCTGAGAAAGAGAGAGACACAGACAGACAGACAGACTGACAAACAGAGAGTGAGAGGGACAGAGATGGGGAAGAAAGAGAGAGAGAGAGAGAGAGAGAGA
>NC_061100.1:100013202-100043202 GCF_015104395.2 Macrobrachium nipponense | reverse complement strand
AGCTCCAGCAAAAACTACTTTGTACTCTTGCAGAACTGGGGTCATCCAGTAGTTAGGCATTATATATATATATATATATATATATATATATATATTATAATCTATATATATGTGTGTGTGTGTGTGTGTGTGTGTGTGTGTGTGTACTATAATACATATAATATATATATATATATATATATATATAATATATATATATATATAATATATATATATATATCACGTTAGGTCTGTGAAGATTATTTACGTTTAGTGAAAGGCTTTAATTTTCTGAATAAAAAAAACTATTAAGATAGTTATATGCCTGTCCTTTCTTCACTTTTTCTGTCCTACCCTCAGATCTTAAAAGCTACCAAGGCTAGAGGGCTGCAAATTGGTTCGTTGATCATCCACCCTCCATTCATCATACATACCAAATTGCAGCCCTCTAACCTTAGTAGTTTTGATTTTACTTAAGGTTAAATTTAGCCACGATCGTGCATCTGGCACCACAGCTACATAGACCATCACGGCCCGCTGAGAGTTTCACGGGCAGCGTTTTTTGAGAGTTTCATACAGCATTGTACGCTGTACAGAAAACTCGATTGTAACTTTTACTCGTTTTATGTTTCAGCAGCATCTTTTGGCAGCGTACTTGAGGATGAGATAGTATGCAACATCTACATACAAAAGGTTTTTGAAAGGTAGAATAGACCATCTTTCACTATCCAAGATGTCACTGAGTTATCTCCTTTTACTTAATGTGTGGTAGATTCCTGCCATCTGCTATTAAACTGTGCGAAGTTATTCTCAAGAGAACATTGTGATTTTCATTGACTTTTATTATAATAAATTTTTATAATAATTTTATAAACAATCTTATGATAAATTTCGTCGCCATTTTTATAATGAATTTCTAGTTACGGACGTTGCAACTAAAGTAGCTTTGTGTAATAGAAAAAGTATGGGGAACCATAAAATTAAAACCAATATCAATTACCACATACTTCGAGGGTAAAATATCCTTTCATTCGTGATGAATATTTACCATGAAAAGTAAATGAGTTCTCCTGAGAAACAATCATATTAAAACGATAAAAGACATAGCAACCCAATTTACATCGAAATACGCAATTCCTTTACACGCTCGTCTGTTACGTGATCAGATACGACCGGGGAATCAATCCTTGTTTCTTTATTGGCGTTATTATGCAATTCGCGTTAATGGAAACTAAGTTAATGGTCCCGGAATGAGGTCTAGTAATTGACTTTCCTAAAGGTTACTGGTTTTCGCTTACTCGGGGGGTAAGCGAATATTCTATATTATAATAGTGATCATAACGATGAAATAAATAAAACGAGAGAATATGACGTTTATGTGAGGATTTTGCGAACATTGTTCTCCTTGTATTCCGGGGATAAAGTTATTTTTTTAATAAGTGAACTCTCTTCTTTCTGAATTTCCCTAAACTTTCTCTTACTCTCTAATGAGCACCATATTCTACATGGAAGCTTGAATTTCAAGTAAGTGGCCCCTATGGTGGGCTTGTTCCATGTGAATAGGGGTCTTCGTCTGAAAAATAATAATATTAACAATAATCTCTCTTTCATTCAGACATCTCCAGTTTCTTGTATTTTGCCCCGCCCCCTGCCCCATATCGCCCACCCCCCCCCCCCAGGCCTCATCTAGCCCTCCCTCCCCACCAAAAAAAATTGGTTCCCTTTTTGGCGTCCGCAGTAGAAATCTTTTACAAGTGGATCCTACTCAGGAGACCGAAAATGCGTGAGTTCATATCCAAGGAACTGGTCTAAAAGCCATCCCCCCTCCCCTCACCCCACCACTTCCTCCTCCTCTTCCTCCTCCTCCTCCTCCTCCTTTCTCGAACCCTGAATCCTTCTTACTTTGGTGTCCCTGCATCGATCGGCTCTCTCGTAACCATCAACATGTGCGGAGAGGAGAGAGAGAGAGAGAGAGAGAGAGAGAGAGAGAGAGAGAGAGAGAGAGAGAGGAGGCTGATTTCTGCCTGAATGACTAGGAAGTTGCAAAGATGAGAGAGAGAGAGAGAGAGAGAGAGAGAGAGAGAGAGAGAGAGAGAGAGTAGCAACTTCTGCATGAATGACTAGGAAGCAGCAGAAAAGAGAGAGAGAGAGAGAGAGAGAGAGAGGAAGGCTGAGCGAGAGAGAGAGAGAGAGAGAGAAAGCAGGCATATCTACATGAGCGAGTAGGAAGCTGCAAAGAGAAAGAGAGAGAGAGACAGAGAGAGAGAAAGAGGAATTCTGAGAGAGAGAGAGAGAGAGAGAAAGAGGAAATTCTGAGCGAGAGAGAGAGAGAGAGAGAGAGAGAGAGAGAGAGAGAGAGAGATTCGAGTGACGAAAGCATTGCCCAAGAGACATGGAAACTTGTAAACTTATTTTCCCACAGAAAATAAAAATAAAACTTCAGTGAATTCAAAAATGAGTTAAGTAACTTTGTATTTAAACTTTTCAGTTTTAATTCTCTATTCTAAGTTTCAAGTTTCAATTCTTTATTTTCATAACCTTTTTTATTTTAAATTTTATTCTAGTTTTGTAGAGTTCCATTTTAAGCAAAATATCTGTATTTTGGGAGAAGTGGAACATTTGACACGGAGCAGAGAAGCCGGGACCAGGCCACATTAGGTCATTAGTGCCCCGTAAGCCTGGACCAGAGCAAACTCTCTCTCAGGGCATCAATCAAGAAGGCGTCTTGGGCATGGAAGGTTTGGGCTAGGCCAGCCTCTTGGTTATCACAACCCAGGAAAGCATGGGGGTCATAGTAGGTTAGGAACAGGTCAGTCTATTCCAGGACGCTATACTCAGGTAGGTCAATAAGGTGAGTGAGCTGGGAAGATGAGGTCATGCATGTCTTTGAGTCATGGGAGGTTGGGGATAGTCTAGCTTCATTCATCTGACCATCCCAAGGGTTCTCTTTGCGTCATGGGGTCTTGGAACCATTAATATTAACACCGTTATTTTTAAGATAAGTAAATAAAAATGTATGAAAATGCAAGAGGAGTATAATAATAATAATAATAATAATAATAATAATAATAATAATAATAATAATAATAATAATAATAATAATAATAAAGAATTAAACAAAAAATACCCACAATTATATATTAAGATATATTTCTATGTAAAATATATTTAATATATAATTGTGGATATTTTTTAACAATTTATTTTTACGAAACTGTGAATTTCTTAACAATAATAATAATAATAATAATAATAATAATAATAATAATAATAATAATAATAATAATAATAATAATAATAATAATATGTATTTTGGTAGAAGACCCTCTTTTAGGCAAATGCTGTTAAAAAGGATGGCAGAATTAAGCGAGTCGATTTTATATATTGTTTTTTCTATTTTCCTTACAATTCGCTTCTCAGGCTCAGCGATGTTTCTGAGTAACTGGCCAATATTCATATTGGCAATTTTCAAAAATTGTAAATGCTGAAGGAATCTTTTATTAGAGCAGAATATCAGGTCCAGGTCAAGCAGGGGTCGTCGTCAGTGCCGGTATTATTCCGTAGGCGTAGTTCAGTTTGGGCCGGGTTCGTTTTTGGTTTAAAGGCTGGTATTGGTGCTGGTATAGCTGGTATCACGTGACGTTTCGACCTTCTCGTAGGTCATCTTCGGACGAGTCGGGGATTCTCTCGTGCGAGCGCCACAGTAGTGTGTCTGGGGATGAACGTCAGGAATTCCATCCGTAGCAGGAATCGTATCATCCTGTGGGTCTCCTGATTATCTGGCATCGTCGGGGGGTCGCTTGCTGCTCTTCGGGCGGCGGTGGGAAGGAGAAACGTTTCTTGAGTGATGTTTAAGTTTGGTTTCTCTTTACCTATATGGAGGGCTTCTAGGAGGCGCAGACGTCGGGGATAATCAGGAGCCCCCACAGGATGATACGATTCCTGCTACAGACGGAATTCCTTACGTTCATCCTCAGGCACACTACTGTGGCGCTCGCACGAGAGAATCCCCGAGACCTTCGAGGCGAGATCCACGGCTTCGCCCAAGACCGGCCCGACCAATGAGAACGCAACTCTAGGTCCGAGCTGCTATAAATACCGTTCCACAAACTTTTTTGCACCAATTTTCAGAGCATTCTGGTCTAATATCTTCAGAATAAATCCATAGGAGAATTTAAGGTTTGACCTACAACATGAGCAACAAGTGATTGAAGTACTTCATGAACATGACGATCAAATGATACCATATGACACAGTAGAGCTTGATAGATTAGATGATGAGGACCAGTTTATTAAACCAATCCAACTGCAAGATATCAAAATAATCAATAATTTTAAAAACAAAGCACCTGGCCATTCTAAAGTAAACAAAATTATCCTCAAGCACCTTCCCATCTCCATGCTTGACTTTTTAAGAGTCATTTTTAACGAAACCATAAGTATGGGCTACTGGCCAGACTTTTTTAAGAGAGCACTACTTCCCTTTGTGGGGAAAAAGGGCAAAGATTTAACTTCTGTTTCTAACTATAGACCAATTTCCCTTCTCCTTCTAGAGATACCTGGTAAGATCCTTGAAAAAATCATTCAAATAAGGTTTAATGAGTTTCTCGAAGACAATCTGCTAACCAACAATAACCAATATGGGTTTATACAAGGTAAAGGAACTCAGTTTGCATTAACCAGACTCTATGAGTTCATAGCAGTCAAGAAAAGTTTAGGGTACGGCTGCAACCTTATCTCAAGGGATGTCAGTCGGGCCTTCGACAAAGTCTGGCAGGAAGGTTTAAAATACAAACTTTTGGAAGCGCAATTGCCAGATTTAGCAACACGACTGCTATGTAACTTTCTAGACAACCGTGGGGCAAGGATTAAAATTAAAGACTTCATAGGACCAGAGTTCCAGTTACAGTCAGGGGTTCCTCAAGGTAGCATTCTCTCCCCATCACTCTACAACTTTTACATTAAAGATACCCCTCCTCCATCGCAAGGTTGCCTTCGAATCATGTTCGCAGATGATCATACCCAAGTCATAACGTATCCCACCAAAGCCAAATGTATGTTACAATGAAAGACTGTTAGAGAAATACAAAAAATCAATAACTACGAAAAGAAATGGAAGATAACAACAGATATGAATAAATTTCAGCTCCTCTCAATTTCTGCTCGACGTCCCTGGATATCATAGTCAACAACAGGAGAATTCCATGTAATCAGCAAGCTACAATTCTTGGGTGCAAATTTCAAAATTCAGGCATTCTTCCCCATGTACAGTCGAGAATAGCTACAGCGAGGAAAACTGTCAGTAGGTTAAAAAGGTTCAAAGGACTGTCAACAAAAACTCAACTTAAATCATATAAGTCACTAGCCAGGCCACAGCTAGAATACCCAGCCATCATATTTGGTGCACTGAGTAAAACAGCACTTAATAAAATGCAAGCAATTCAGAATAAAGCTCTGAGGCAAGTATTTAAGGAAAGTCCCCCCTACTTCAACACAATAAGGGAGTTGCATAACCACTCCAAATTGGAGCCTCTGAATGTCAGGTTTCATAGACTTGGGCAGAAAACTTGGGACAAATTAAGCCTAGAAGACGACAACTTATTCACTACCACTAGAGATCTCACCATCAACCAAGTCAGAGATCACTACTGGTGGAGAAGACTTGAGCCAAAGGTCAATTGTGACCCCCCCCAGACCAAGGTATATAAATACTGACAAAAGAAATTAATAATAAATCAATAATTAACAAATGAATCAAAACATAAGATGTGCTAGTGCATCTCAATCCTACTAACATATAAAATCAATTCCAGTTATCACGGGCGATGGACCAAATGAACCGTATTCCCGAGCCTCTCTTCTCTCTCTTGTCCTTGCATGGTGGCTAAACCAGTAATCTAACTTCGCAAGAGGGTCTGCCCCTCACTTTTTTTCTCTCCTACTATACTTCACTTTCCCTCCCTTTTTTCCTTCCACCTTTCCCATCCCGAGTATCCGCCGTTAGGCTTAAACTGGATTGTATCCAGAGGTACTCTTCCTTCTCCCCTATTCCCCACTTCCCTGTCCTTATCCTAGTAGTAGTCTTGCTACAGTCTCTTCAACCGATTCGTCCGAAGATGACCTACGAGAAGGTCGAAACGTCACGTAATACCAGCTATACCAGCACCAATACAAGCCCTTAAACCAAAAACGAACCCGGCCCGAACTGAATTACGCCTACGGAATTATACCGACACTGACGACGACCCCTGCTTCACCTGGACCTGATATCCTGTTCTAATAAAAGATTCCTTCAGCATTTACAATTTTTGAAAATTGCCAATATGAATATTGGCCAGTTACTCAGAAACATCGCTGAGCCTGAGAAGCCAAATTGTAAGGCAAAATAGAAAAAACAATATATAAAATCAACTCGCTTAATTCTGCCATCCTTTTTAACAGAATAATAATAATAATAATAATAATAATAATAATAATAATAATAATAAAATATTCTCGTTACATCCTCTTAAGGAGTTTGCCTCGACGAAGACAACAAAAAAATGAATAAAAATATGTCAGCACGTTTTAAAAGCTCTCAGGATAGAGTGGCCTTCGATAGAGCAGATAGCGCAGGACGCATCTTTCTCTTAAACCCGAAAAACACAAAGTTTATGCCGACGCTTCAGAAAAACCAATAGTTATCTCTCGATCCATCTCATCTCAGAGAGATCCTGAGAGAGCAGGTTCCTATTCCGGATTAGGGAAGAAGGGTGGGGATGCTCTCGATCTCTCTCTCTCTCTCTCTCTCTCTCTCTCTCTCTCTCTCTCTCTCTCTCTCAAGTATTTCATGGAAGATCTCGCTCCAACGAGATTTTTTAGTCTCTCTCCCTCTCTCTCTCTCTCGTAAGTACTTCATGGATTTTCTCGCTCCAACAAGTCTTTTAATAATCTCACTCTACCTCTCTCTCTCTCTCTCTCTCTCCTCTCTCTCTCTCTCCATCTCCTTTCTCTCCCTCTCTCAAGCTCTCTCTCTCCCTCCCTAAATCTCTCTCTCTCTCTCTCTCTCTCTCTCTCTCTCTCTCTCTCTCTCTCTCTCTCTCTCTCAAGCGAGTATTTCACTGAAGATCTCGCTGCAGCAATTATTTTTCTTTAAAGCCTGGACTTCCAAGTATTACTAATATCTTTAGCAATGAATATATTTCAGTCAACTGCCAAATATATTCATAATTTTCAAATGGGTGGCTTCTTATATAACTGACCAATTCTTTATTAAGCTTGTAATAATTTCCATTTATAAATACTAGCAATTTACCAATCTTTACTAAAAGCATATTCATCTGCTGCTTCATATCAGTGACTCACTAGTGTTTTTTTAACTATTATGTATGATAAATTCGTAAGGTAACTAAGTCTACGGGCACGACCATCCCCGTTGCAGGGAATCCATTCTCACCCCCACCACTTCGGAAGGGGTGGGGGTGGTGAGATGAAACCTCATTATAAACCATCTTAGCGGTCCCCACTATAACCCTGCCAAGTTTCATGCCCATCGGACCAGCCGTCTGGCCGTGATTGAATGACAAACGGACGGCTAACATAACGCCCATTATAGTATGGTAAGATGACCTAATAGTTATATATATATATATATATATATATATATATATATAATATATATATATATATATATATATATATATATATATATATATATATATGTATATATATATATATATACATATATATATATATATATATATATATATATATATATATATATATATATATATATATATATAGTATATATATATATATATATATATATATATATATATATATATATATATATATATATAAGCATCGCAATATATTTCTATCAATTATCAAATTCATTCATAGTTCTCAAATAAAGGTTTATGCAAATGACTGATATATCCTTTTGCAAAACGTTTCCATTTCTGAAATATAGGTTCCAAATCCACAAGAATCCCGTATATTATCTCGCGCAGAAAGTAGTAAAAAAAAAATCCCCCCAAAAAAAATCCCTGTCACAGCGAGGAAACAGAGTCATTTGTGAAATATCTGATTCTTCTTCTCTCTCTCTCTCTCTCTCTCTCTCTCTCTCTCTCTCTCTCTCTCTCTCTCTCTTTCTGAGACGATTTTTCTGTCTGTTTCCCAACGTGACGTCCGTCGCTCAGATCCCAAGTTTCGCACAACTTTCTAGAAGAAGAGGAAGAAGAATACGAAGAAGAAAAGGAAGAAGAACTCGGAGATCCCCGCATCGGTGAATGAGAGAGATGACGATGATGATGAAGACATTCATCTGCTCTCTCCAAGAATTTGCTCTCCGAAGACGTCACATGTCCTTCGTCGCCTCACATAATATATCTTTCAAATCTCGTAAGTTTCTGGCCCCCACCTCGTCCGCCTCCACCCATCCCCCCCCCCCCACCCCCCCCCCCCCCCCCCCCAACACCTCACTAAGAACCTCGGTGCTTGGAGAGATTATGGAGGAGACAAGAGACCTTAGAGAGAGGGAGAGAGAGAGAGAGAGAGTAGCTTCATGTTTTCTAAGAAGGGGAATAAATCGGGTTATCTAAAAAAATTGAAATATCTTTAAAGAACGACAGAGAGAGAGAGAGAGGAGAGAGAGAGAGAGAGACCTTACCTTACAGACCTTACATCTTGTTCGGGTGCCCAGGTCCCTCAGTGTGAGGGCACCTCCTAATGTCTACCAGAGAGTTGCTAGTACATCTTCGGTATATTTTGCATCTTCCAATCTTGGATGGTCATGGGATGCAGTTTAGATATTTGTCGAGCTTATTCTTAACACATCTACGCTCACTCCTGATATATTCCTCAGATGAGCTGGCAACGCATTGAATAGACGCTGCATTATCGATGCTGGTGCGTAGTGGATTAATGTCCTGTGTGCTTTCCTTATTTTTCCTGTATAGTTTTGGGCACTATTAATCTACCTCTGCTTGCTCTTTCTGATATTTTTAGTTCCATGATATTTGTCTGCTATTCCTTCTATCTGTTTCCATGCCTGAATTATCATGTAGCGTTCTCTTCTCCTTTCTAGACTATATAATTTAAGAATTGTAGTCTTTCCCAGTAGTCTAGGTCCTTAACTTCTTCTATTCTAGCTGTAAAGGACCTTTGTACACTCTCTATTTGTGCAATATCCTTTTGATAGTGTGGGTACCATATCATATTGCAATATTCAAGTGGACTACGAACATATGTTTTATAAAGCATAATCATGTGTTCAGCTTTTCTTGTTTTGAAGTGCCTTAACAACATTTCCCATTTTTGCTTTACATTTTGCCAACAGAGTTGCTATTTGATCATTGCATAACATGTTTCCTATTCATCATCACACCAGGTCTTTAACTGCTTCCTTATTTGTGATGGTCTCATTATTAGGTCCCTTATATGCATATTAGCTTTCTTTCTCTGTCTCCATAATTTATTGATTCAAATTTATCAGAGTTAAATACCATCCTATTTTACCTCTGCCCAATCATATACTTTGTTAAGGTCTCTTTGTAGAGCGTTCCTATCTTCATCACAAGTAATTTTCTCTACTTATTCTTGTGTCATCTGCGAAACTACTCACTACCGAATCCTTCACATTATTGTCTATGTCTTTCAATCATAATAACAAACAGTATTGCAGCTAACACCGTACCTTGCGGCACACCGGATATTACCTTGACTTCATCCGATTTCTCGTCGTTTTGCAATAACTATCTGTTTTCTGTTGTGTAAAAATTCTTTTAACCATCTTCCTACTTTAATCCACGATATTGTGTTTTCTAATTTTCTTCGCTAATATATTATGGTCTACTTTATCAAAAGCTTTTGCAAAGTCTAAATAAACCACATCTGTTTCATTTCCGCTTTTCATATTTTTGAATATGTTCTCACGGTGGACTAACAGTTGGGTTTGTGTACTTTTTTCCGGGTACGAAACCATGTTGTCCTTTATTAAACAAATTATTTTTTATTAAATGTTTCATAATATTTTTCTTCATTACCCTTTCATACACTTTCATAATATGTGATGTTAGACTCACAGGCCTATAATTACTTGCCTCTAGTCTTGATCCACTTTTGAAAGTAGGGGTAATATATGCTAATTTGTGCTCATCATAAATCTTGCCTGTATCTACACTTTGTCTTAATAATATTGCAAGTGGCTTTGCGATAGAATGAACTAACTTTCTTTAACAAAATAGCAGGAATTCCATCAGGCCCTGCAGCAGCTCCATTTTTAATTTCATTAATAGCCTGCACAATATCAGCTTCATTAATATCTATGTCAGCTAAATATTCACTATTTTCATCCCTTACTTCTATATCATTATCTTCATTATCTATTCTAGGGTGAATTCTTCTCTTATATCGTTCTGCCAGTATGTTGCAAATTTCCTTTTTTTCATTCGTTAATCTCCCTTCAATTCTCAGAGGGCCTATTTCTATTCTTCTTTTATTCATCTTCTTCGCATATGAGTATAATAGTTTGGGGTTTTGCTTGATATTTAATAGGGTTTTTTCTTCCAAGTCCCGTTTTCATTTTCTTTTGATTGTATAATCTTTTTGTTCTGCATTTTCTATCTTACTTTTTAGTTCTATAACTTTCCATGCATTTTTTTTCTTTTGCAAGACCTTTTTTCACTTTCTGATTTTCTGGAACAAGATCCTTCTGTCTCTTGGTATGCATGAATGATGTTTATTTTTCTTCTTCGGTATATATTTTTCCACTATTTCTCCAATATTTTATTATAATATCTCCGTATTTACCCTTATGTCATCACTTACGAAAATGTTATCCCAATCTTTGTTTAATTCTTCATAATTTCTGACCATTTTATATTTTTACTGTAGAAGTTGTATTTTCCATATCCTTCCCACTTTTTTCATTTCTTGCTTATCTCTATTTTCACTTGCTTTGGAATGAACTGTTAATTCTATGACATTATGGTCTGAAATATTCGCATTATAAACTATTATTTCTTTAACTAATTCATCTCGTTCACAAATACTAGGTCTAAAGTATTTTCCTTTCTTGTTGGCAGGTGATTTATTTGTTGAATGTTTGTATTCTAGTAGCATATCTAATAGCTTTTCAAATTGCCTCTTATCTTCTGCACTACTATTACTCTCTTTTTTATATGTATAAGTACAACCACAATCTCCTATTCGTTCTTTCCATTCTACGAAAGGAAAGTTGAAGTCACCAGATAGGAGAATAGTCCAGTCCTTGTGATTTCTACATATATCATCCAATTTTTCAATTATTAAGTCAAACTCTTTAGTATTAGGAGGTCTATATATTACTATGTTCATCAATTTTTCAGATTCAAATTCTACCGCTATTAGTTCACATTCTGAGTTACTATATTTCTCATATATTTTTCCTTGTTTTTGTCTTTCCCATATATTTGCGGTTCCCCCTTGATTCCTATTTTTTCTATCTGATCTATAAGTTTGGAACCCTTTTATTTGATCATCATTCCCAGTCTCTTGGGAATACCAGGTTTCACTTATATTCCTTATATCTATTTTTCTTTTCAGTTTGTTAGTTCTTCTAATACTCTATTTTTCTTTTTGAGTTACCTGAACTAAACCCTGCGCATTCATCACTATGATGGTTTGCGTGTTTCTCCTTCATTTAATACTGGTAGTAATAAGGATTTTCCCATGTCTCTTTCCTGTTCTGGTATGTTGTTCTTTTTTTCATTTCCAGAAATTCTGACATTAAAAAATCCAACTTTTCCATAATATTTGATCTTCCTTCATCATAATTATTCATTTTGTGTCTGAATCTGCAATTTTCTCCGTTCTGCAATATCCTCTTGCATAATAAATACAGTTATTATCTCTTGAGTAGAATTTCGGAGCTGATGCTTTGAAATTTTTTGCTGACACCTCTGCATATCTCATTGGTGGTTTGCTTTTCTCTTTTACCTGATATTCTTGATTTCTCTCTTTATTTGTTTCTTTCTTATTTGGATTTTATTACTTGGTTGGTTATTTATTTGATTATGATTCATGGCTACAGGGTGCATATATTTGCATTTTTTGTGCGAACTTACATCCTTTTCCTTCTTTTAGGTTTTTACATATTTTTGGATGCAGATCTCTGCAATCATCCCCATATCCATCTAAGTATGCACATTTACCATATATTTCTAGTTTTGACATATCTTAGGATGTTTGTAGTAACATCTTTCTCCAAATCTGCAATTCCCTCTTTTCAAAAGGTTGCAGATTTTGTCTTTCTTGTCTATTTTTTCCTCTTTCCCGTCATTGTATAGATCTGGGTAGAGCCTCTTCGGGATTTGCTTTTCTGTTGTCATATCGTATTTATTCTTCGTAGGTATGCTGCTTTATTGCCTCATATGTAGTATCAATGAGTATCTCTGCATCCATACTTTTTTTTTTTTTATCTTGTTCTTTGTTTTCCTTATTTTTTTTCTGTCATTTCATTTTTGTTACTTCTCTTCCGTTTTCCTCTTCTTCTTCTTTTTCTTCTTCTTCTTCCTTCTTCCTCTTCTTCTTCATCCTCAACTATTTGTACATTCAATCTTGATTTAATAACATTGTCTATCCATGATAGACATGTTGAACAAAATTCTTGTATCTTTTCTCAAATCTTGTATTACCTCAGAGAGAGAGAGAGAGAGAGGTACTGTTGGAGCGAGACACTCCATGAAAGATTTAAGAGAGAGAGAGAGGGGAGGCGGGTAGAGAGATTTAAAAAAATCTCGTTGGAGCGAGACCTTCCATTAAATACTTACCAGAGAGAGAGAGAGAGAGAGGGAGAGAGAGAGAGAGAGAGAGAGAGAGAGAGAGAGAGAGAGAGATCTTATAGCCCCATCTCTTCTTCCCCTAATCCGGAATAGGAACCTGCTCTCTCAGGATCTCTCTGAGATGAGATGGATCGAGAGATAACTATTGGTTTTTCTGAAGCGTCGGCATAAACTTTGTGTTTTTCTGGTTTAAAAGAAAGATGCGCCCTGCGCTATCTGCTCTGTCGAAGGCTCTTCGTCCCTGAGAGCTTTTAAAACGTGCTGACATATTTTTATTCATCATTTTTTTTTTTGTCTTCGTCGAGGCAGATCCTTAAGAGGAGGGAACGAGAGAAACGCTATTATTATTATTATTATTATTATTATTATTAATTATTATTATTATTATTATCAAGACAGACTCTTAAAGAGAATAAAACGAGAAAATATTATTATTATTATTATTATTATTATTATTATTATTATTATTATTATTATTATTATTTTATTATTATTATTATTATTATTATTATTATTATTATTTTAATTCACTAGATGAACCCTATTCATATGGAACAGCTCACCAAGGGGGCCACTTACTCGAAATTCTAGCTTCCAAATAATAATAAAGTGTTCATTAGACAGAAGTTATATAAGGTAAAGGGAAATACAGAAAATTGAGATAAATTATTAGAAAAAGAGATAGACTAAAAGATAAATAAATAAATAGAAATTTAATCAAATTATTAAAATTCACGGAGGATTCCATTCGGATAGGAATGCACTGCAACCTCGCTTGAACTTCTGAGAAAGTTCCAATTGTACGATATCCTCTGTAGGGAGGCTGTTCCAGAATCCAGTATAAAAAGAATTTTGCATAATATTCCTTTGTAGTCTATGGAACTCCTAATCATTCAAGATCTATCTATGGTCTCTGAATGGGAAAATTCAGCCGTTAAATTTAGCCAGTCGAGTGGAAGGATAATATCATCAAAGGCTGCCATTTGTGATAAACACAATACATTACGCTTAAAGGTCCCAGTGTCACTATTGGAGTAAGTAGACTTTTTTCTTCTTTTTTTTTTAGCAAGAGTGAAACACTCACTATTACCATACGAAGTTGGGAAATTGTATTTCACCAACTATGCTAAATTCCAGATATCAAAGGCTCAATGGGTCTTCGGATGTTTAAATGACCCTATAAATACTGGAGAACTGTATTTTGTGAATGCAAGTTAGCGGTGAATAACAATGAAAAATAACAGTAATTGCAAAATTCGGGGCACGATTCACAGGCTTCGTTCATATAGCATATGACCGAAGTTGGACTTTGAACAAAATATCTCAAGAAAAATTCATAGTTAAGTTTAATCATGAATAAGAAGGCATAATAACCGCGGTTATTTTTGTCTGGAAAAAACTGAAAAAGAACAGACAATTCTATTTCTAATTTTACCACCATTCTCTCTTTCTCTCTCTCTCTTTCTTTATGTCTAAAGTATATCTCTATTTAAGAATAATCAACACCAAGTCCATTACAAGGACCTACCCTCTCTCTCTCTCTCTCTCTCTCTCTCTCTCTCTCTAAGTATCTCTCTCTCTCTCTCTCTAAGTATAGCACTGTTTAGAATAACCAACACCAAGTTTATTACAAGGACCTTCTCTTTCTCTCTCTCTCTCTCTCTCTCTCTCTCTCTCTCTCTCTCTCTCCTCACCCGCCAGCACGTCGTGATTTTCCCAGGGAACTCTCTTGTTTAAAGACCGGATTACGGCCAGTGTGGACTCACCGTAAACGGCTCGACCACAATGCAGGTATTAGGGCGGAGGGAGTTGGGTCTGTTCGAAAAAAACAGAGAGAGAGAGAGAGAGAGAGAGAGAGAGAGAGAGGAGAGAGAGAGAGAGAGGAGAGAGAGAGAGAGAGAGAGATTTGCTGCTTTTATCATCGTGCCTTGAAAAATATCAGACCTTGGGCAGTATGGATAAAGAATGATACATATTTATATGTGTGTGTGTGAATAAAGTCTTCTGTTAAAACAGGATACGTCTCAAATACAAAAGGCCTATTAAAACACTCTGGTTTAAAGCCTAGGACTATATTTTAGGTAGGACCAACTTCCACCCTTTATCAAGCAGTGAATGCTTGATAAGGGTGGAAGATAGTCCACCGAAATATAGTCCTTAGATTTAAACCAATGTGTTTTAATGGGCCTATTTATCCAAATACTCTTCATTTTAAGATATAGTTTCCTTAGAACTGCTCAGGCTAATATCTATTTGTTTAAGAGTACCGTCAAGTAATTCCAGGGCTAATATCATCGCCAATATTATTAATAAAAAGCCTTTATAGAGCGATTAAAATTCAGAGCAGATAGAGAATAAAGAGAGCTTCTCACCTGAGCAGGTGAGTTATAACATCACAACTAAAAAAAAAAGAGTTGAACTAAAGACGGTTAATATAAAAGTTTATCTAGATCAAATATCGACTCCCCCTCAAGATTGCTTTATTAGCACGAGACTGTTTGGGTTGCAAAGGTGCTGTATTGAGTTCCCTTTGTTCTGTGAACGAAAGCGAGAGAGAGAGAGAGAGAGAGAGAGAGAGAGAGAGAGAGAGAGAGAGAGTTACCTTACAGACCATACAGCTCTTTCGGGTTTCCCCACGTCCCTCAGTGTGAGGCATCTCTAATGTCTACCAGAGGGTTGCTAGTGCATCTTCCGGTATATTTTGCATCTTCCAATCTTGGACGGTCTGGGATGCAGTTTAGATATTTGTCGAGCTTATTCTTAAACACATCTACGCTCACTCCTGATATATTCCTCAGATGAGCTGGCAACGCACTGAATACATATACGCTGCATTGTCGATGCTGGCGCGTAGTGGATTAATGTCCTGTGGGCTTTCCTCAGTTTTCCTGGTATAGTTTTGGGCACTATTAATCTACCTCTGCTTGCTTTTTCTGATGTTTTTAGCTCCATGAGAGAGAGAGAGAGAGAGAGAGAGAGAGAGAGAGAGAGAGAGAGAGAGAGAGAGAGAGTGTCTTCAATAAACAGTACAGTTTATCTTGAGAGCACACGTCTGACAGAATCATCTATCTATCTTTCTGAATAGTGAGTATTTAAGCTATTCATGACTTTTAGCAAGGACCCCTTAACGGGACAGTGTCATCAGTGCACCTCAAGCAGCACGCTGTAGGCGTTACTCAAGGCTCTTTGAGGCGTCCCTTCGACCCCTAGCTGCAACCCCTTTCATTCATTTTACTGTACCTCCGTTCATAGTCTCTCTCTTCCATCTGACTTCCCAAACTTCAAAAGTTTGTTTCATAGTATAACTGCTACTTTTCACATCTCCCGAGGCTATCAGTCTTCGCGTCTTTGTTTACATATTATTTCCCCATTTCGAATTTAATGGTTACAAAAGTAATACAAAGGTAGATTCTTGTTAAACCGTAACAGGAAATAGAGTCCAACAGAACGAGCCTTGTTCCCGTTGTCAGTTCTTATGAACGCGACCAGCAAGCAGCTATACAAATATCGACGAGTCAGCTTCAACGTTCAAAGACAAAAGGTGACGAAGTCTATTGTTTACGTTGCTATAAATGCCGTCCTTGTGATGTCTGCAACACAAAACACACACACACACACACACACACACACACCACACACACACACACACAGAGAGAGAGAGAGAGAGAGAGAGAGAGAGAGAGGGGTTGAGTCACTACACTTTAAAGAAAATCGTAACAGCTCAATGACTGAGGAAAATAGAATATATTGATCATAGTGAGTTGTAGTATTGTATTCGTGTTGGTTTTAGATAGATATTACATATTTTTATATATATATATATATATTATATATATATTATAATATATATATATATTATATATATATGTGTGTGTGTGGTGTGGTTGTGTGTGTGTGTTTGTGTGGACGTGCATATTCTATATATATATACTATATATATAGATATATATATATGATGATATATATATATATATGTATGTATATTATACATACATATAATATTACATATATATTATATATATATATTATAATGATATATATATATATATAATATAATATATATGTGTGGGGGGGGGGGGGGGGGGTGCTGTGTGTGTGGGTGTGTGTGTGGTGTTTGTGTAAACGTGCATAATATATATAATATATATATATATATATATATATATATATATATATATATATATGTATGTTATATACTCATATCTATATATATATATATAATATATATATATATATATATATATATATATATATCATACGTGCGTATGTATGTAAGTGCCTATAACTGATTTTAGAGACAGAACCAGATGTACGTAGCCTAGAAATGTCTACGTAGATTATGTACGTAAATTAAAGGGTGTATACGTGAGTGCTTATTTCACTGTTGCCAAAAAAAAAAAAATATTCCTCCTCTTATCAGTGTATTAATTATTATCAAAAGAATCCAATCTTCATTCTGTAGCAACAGGAAATCATGCAGTGATTCCTTCCACACCAAAGTTGGTGCATGTTTAAGAGTTCAACAGATATTTGCACTTTTTATTCAAACTCTGAGATGAATCTACCTAGTTCTTTGAGAACGAATGAATTTATCCCGTTACCTCAAACGCTAAAAAAAATTGAAAATTCGGGGAGAAATAGAATCACTTATAGGATATTAAAATCTCTCTCTCTCTCTCTCTCTCTCTCTCTCTCATCCGTCGCTTTCCTCCGGTGTCACCTGTCTGATTTATAAGGATCCAGGAGAATTCTCAGTCCTGATATGTCCTTAAGAGGAGGAGGGGTAGGAGGAGGAGGAGGGGGAGGAGGAAGGGGGTAGTAGGAGGAGGAGGAGGAGGAGGAAGTGAGTGTCCTCGACATCATCATCTTCGAGATTATTCAGCGTTTGTGAGGCCTTTCTTCTTCTTCTTCCTCTTCCTCTTCTTCTTTCAGAAACTTGTGGGAAACTTGGGATTGACTTGAGCGAGTGGCGCCCTGTTCCGGAGAGAGAGAGAGAGAGAGAGAGAGAGAGAGAGAGAGAGAGAGAGATATGAATTCTTGAACCCATATAAATCGAGTTTGATGGCATTGATTTGACATCCGAATCTCAGTCCAACAAAATTATGAAAACAAGCTGATGAGAGAGAGAGAGAGAGAGAGAGAGAGAGAGAGAGAGAGAGAGAGCTGGATAGCTTTCCTTTAATTTGGGATATTAATCTGCCAGCTCAGCATCCCTGAGATGAGATGGAACGTGAGATAACTATCGGGGTTTTTGTTCCTGAGCCATTGGCAACTTCGGCCTTTGGAAAATATCTAAGCGGATATTTTTTTTTAACTTCATTCTCCTTATTTTCAGCTGATAGATATTTTTTTGAGTTATAACATTATTCGTTATTGTCATATTAAATTGAGAGTAGTGCTAATTTTTTATATTGGTTTTATTATTAAGAGATTTATAATCGCAAATTGACGTTTTGATAAACAAAAGACCTTTTGGACATATATAACGTATGGTGAATTATGGCATATATATATATATATATATATATATATATATATATATATATATTTATATATATATATATATATATATAATATATATATATAATATGTATATATATATATTATATATAATATATATATATATATATATATCATATATATATATATATATGGGGAACTACTCTTCGTATTTTTTTTTACAAGTAAATATTTCTTCCACATGATTTCAGGCGTCATATATAGTTTTTTTTTTCCTTACAAAACAAATATACCAGTTATGCCGATTGGTTTCTTATATTCGGTTAGGATTATATAACTGCTCTTTTAAAAATAAATTTTCTAAAATTTCATTCTATATATATATATTTTTTTTTTTTTTTGCAAATTTTGTAGTTATTGCTTAATACAGCCGAAGAGGACCTTAGTCAATGTCGAAAGGTATGTGTTTAATTCATTCACTTAAATTTAGTTACATCCAGTTGGTTTTTTTAAGACAAATCCGAAGAACGGGTTTTTAAAGAATTTATTTTCATTTCTGGATATTTATGAAAGATTCTTGTAGCCTCTTGCAAAGTTCCACGAAAAGCAACGTCAGGAGGAAAGTGACTTACGATCATGTGGTTGTTGCAAGGTTGCAAGGCTTCGGGAAAAGCTGAAACGGTTTTAAGAATGTGGCCTATCTCCCCGCGCCCGCCCCGTGAAAAGCAACATCAGGAGGAAAGTGTCTCACGGTCATGCCGTTGTTGCAAGGTTGCAAGACCTCGGGACAAACTGAAACGGTTTTAAGAATGTGGCCCATTCCCACGAGCCCCCAAACACCGCCACCACCCCTATCCCCCACCCCACCCGAGTGATTTTTCGTCCATTCCTCAACTTCCAAATGTCCGCTGGAACATTTGAAGGCGGACGTTAAGAACCAAAGGGCTCTTTGTTCCTTCTGAGGGACGAGGCCTTGAGCGCAACTTTTGTCTTTTCTCTCTTTCAGTTGATTTTTTATTTCCATCGTATGCTTCTGCGCTTGTTTTGATTTTTCCCCCCCCCCCCCCCACCCCCCCCCCCCCCCTTCTTTTTTCTTTACAGGCAGAGCTTTTTAAATGCGTTGTCTTCACGAGAGGCTGGAACACGCCTTGCTGGAGAGAGCTATTTTGCACTTTTTGGGGGAAAAAGGAAATCTCCTCCTTTGTCAGATGTTTGGGTATGCGCATGAATTTACATATTAACCGAATGCGCGCAGGAGCGCGAGTTTGTTCATTTCGTCCATGTTTTGACGAACTGACCCAACCTTCTTTTTCCTATTTTTTTTTTTTTTAGTTTTTTGAGTTTCACGAACTGACCCAAATTTTTTTTTTTTTTTCCAGCCAGAGTGAACTCAGACTTTGATACTCTGTAACATCCCAAAACTCCAGCTATCTATGTAGTCACATTTGCAAATCAGGTGTCCTCAGAAAATGAGCTAATTAGAAGCTCCGAATAATATCAAAATCTTTTTCACTTTTGACTTTTTGAGTTTCCCAGCCAAATTGACCCAAGTTATGATACGCTATAACATCCCAAAACTTCAGTAGTCTGTGCTGATATATTTTCAAAACATATGTCCTACGAAAACGAGCTAATGGGAGCAGAATAAAGAAAATATGGCTTATAATTATGAAGAATGTGCTTCGATATTCAAATGGTTAGCAATTTAGCTGAGAATCCTTTTAGGAAGAAGTTAATATTGAAGAAGGAGAAATATATCAATTTTTGGTAAAGCATTGATATGAGTTGTGCAGTCCACTTCAATTTTATCAAAAATAAAATGAGAGAAATAATGGCACACTCTTACCATATCAAAATAATAATAATAATAATAATAATAATAATAATAATAATAATAATAATAATAATAATAATAATACAGAAGATGGATGCCGGGTACCAACTCAAGAAAAGAGGCAACAGAATCAACCATCTGATGTTCATGGACGACATCAAGCTGTATGGTAAGAGCATCAAGGAAATAGATACCCTTATCTAAGGATTGTATCTGGGGACATCAGGATGGAGTTTGGAATAGAAAAATGCGCCTTAGTCAACATGCAAAAAGGCAAAGTAACGAGAACTGAAGGGATAAAGCTACCAGATGGGAGCAACATCAAACACATAGATGAGACAGGATACAAATACCTGGGAATAATGGAAGGAGGGGATATAAAACACCAAGAGATGAAGGACACGATCAGGAAAGAATATATGCAGAGACTCAAGGCGATACTCAAGTCAAAACTCAACACCGGAAATATGATCAAAGCCATAAACACATGGGCAGTGCCAGTAATCAGATACAGCGCAGGAATAGTGGAATGGACGAAGGCAGAACTCCGCAGCATAGATCAGAAAACCAGGAAACATATGACAATACACAAAGCACTACACCCAAGAGCAAATACGGACAGACTATGCATAACACGAAAGGAAGGAGGGAGAGGACTACTAAGTATAGAGGACTGCGTCAACATCGAAAACAGAGCACTGGGGCAATATCTGAAAAACAGTGAAGACGAGTGGCTAAAGAGTGCATGGGAAGAAGGACTAATAAAAGTAGACGAAGACCCAGAAATATACAGAGACAGGAGAAAGACAGACAGAACAGAGGACTGGCACAACAAACCAATGCACGGACAATACATGAGACAGACTAAAGAACTAGCCAGCGATGACAATTGGCAATGGCTACAGAGGGGAGAGCTAAAGAAGGAACTGAAGGAATGATAACAGCGGCACCAAGATCAGGCCCTAAGAACCAGATATGTTCAAAGAACGATAGACTGAAATAACATCTCTCCCATATGTAGGAAGTGCAATACGAAAAATGAAACCATAAACCACATAGCAAGCGAATGCCCAGCACTTGCACAGAACCAGTACAAAAAGAGGCATGATTCTGTGGCAAAAGCCCTCCACTGGAGCCTGTGCAAGAAACATCAGCTACCTTGCAGTAATAAGTGGTACGAGCACCAACCTGAGGGAGTGATAGAAAACGATCAGGCAAAGATCCTCTGGGACTATGGTATCAGAACGGATAGGGTGATACGTGCAAATAGACCAGACGTGACGTTGATTGACAAAATCAAGAAGAAAGTATCACTCATTGATGTCGCAATACCATGGGACACCAGAGTTGAAGAGAAAGAGAGGGAGAAAATGGATAAGTATCAAGATCTGAAAATAGAAATAAGAAGGATATGGGATATGCCAGTGGAAATCGTACCCATAATCATAGGAGCACTAGATCCCAAGATCCCTGAAAAGGAATCTAGAAAAACTAGAGGTTGAAGTAGCTCCAGGACTCATGCAGAAGAGTGTGATCCTAGAAACGGCACACATAGTAAGAAAAGTGATGGACTCCTAAGGAGGCAGGATGCAACCCGGAACCCCACACTATAAATACCACCCAGTCGAATTGGAGGACTGTGATAGAGCAAAAAAAAAATAATGATAATGATAATAATAATAATAATAGTATTGCTGAAGATTTCCTGTACTTCTCACTCTCTGTTTCTCCTCTAAGGGTAGCATGATTCCACATATAATATGCCCCAAACAGATTAGCACAAATATATTACAATAAGTTCCATGAATAAATGGCACGCCGTTTGAACACTATATAAATCCTGAAGCTATTAAATGTGAATTTAATGATTAACTCTTATTTTTCAGGTACATTTTTACATCACCTTTGCACAGCCCAGAAATAATGTCCATAACGAAGAATTAGTTACGACGTTATATCCCTTTTGCAACGCATTCCGGAAGGCGATAATGCCTTCATTCCATTTGCAAGCAGTTCCTTAATGGCGTCCCGGCTGTTGGTGCTTGCTTGAGTGTACCCAGCCTTTTAGCAGCACGGGCTCTTGCTCTAAAAGCCTGCGGAAACCCTGGCGTTAGTTACCCGGTTCTTAATCAGGTCTTAAAATAGCTTCGTCTTCTCTACCTATTTTCTCTCGTACTTTATATTTCCAGTTTTGGCATCAAAGTCATTACTAACTGGATTCGTTTCTCTCAGGAATCTAGGATTCCAGAGATCTTGGTTGCTTATTGCTCAACTTATATTACCTTATAGAGAGAGAGAGAGAGAGAGAGTTTATTTTAACCTAATTGTAATTTAAAGATTACTTGTGATTTGCTCATAAGAGAGATAGAGAGAGAGAGAGAGAGAGAGAGAGAGAGAGAGATAGAGAGAGAGAGAGAGAGAGGGAAGAAGAAGAAGAAGAAGAAGAAGAGAATGAGACAGACAGACAGACAGACAGACAAACAGAGAATGAGAGAGTCTTATTTAACCTAAATGCAATTTAAAGATTATTTGTGACTTGCTCATAAGAGAGAGAGGGGGGGAGAGAGAGAAAAAGTCTGATTTAAGTCAAATGCAACTTAAAGATTACTTGTGACTTGCTCTTGAGAGAGAGACAGACAGAGAGAGAGACTGACAGAGAGACAGAGAGAGAGAGAGACAGAGAGAAAGTCTTATTTAGCTTAAATGCAATTTAAAGATTATTTGTGACTAGCTCATAAGAGAGAGAGAGAGAGAAAGAGAAAGAGAGAGAGAGAGAGAAGAAGAAGAAGAAGAAGAAGAAGAACAGAGAGAGAGAGAGAGAGAGAGAGAGAGAGAGAGAGAGAGAAAGGAAAAACCGTGTCGAATAAACACAGTTGTAACTCACGGCCTAGATATCCTATCCTATTCGGGCCCCTTACGACATCTAACCGGGCGTTAAATTGCCCTATATTTTTGTCTTTTTCCAGCCAGATCGTAAACTGGAACTTTAGAAACTTCGCTTTCCAGTTTCCATAATTTTTCTCCCTTTTTTTGGAATCTTTTATTTTCCACTGTAATAAGGTCTTTCAGGCGGAGAGAGAGAGAGAGAGAGAGGAGAGACGAGAGAGAGAGAGAAGGGACGAGGGAGAGAAGAGAGCGAGAGAGAGGAGAGAGGAGAGAAGAGAGAGAGAGAGAGAGAGAGAGAGAGAGAGAGAGAGAGAGAGAGAGAGATGAATTTTATATCTTATGCCGCTACTATTATTACTGTTTTTATGAATAATAATAATAATAATAATAATAATAATAATAATAATAATAATAATAATAATAATAATAATAATAATAATAATAATAATAATAATAATCAAAATGGCAATGAAGAACAGTAGGAAAGGAAAACCAACCTAAGCATGGCATGGATAGACTATAAGAAAGCCTTCGACATGATACCACGTACATGGCTAATAGAATGCCTGAAAATATATGGGGCAGAATAAAACACTATCAGCTTCCTCAAAAATACAATGCGCAACTGGAATACAATACTTACAAGCTCTGGAATAAGACTAGCAGAGGTTAATATCTGGAGAGGGATCTTCCAGGGCAACTCACTGTCCCCACTACTCTTCATAGTAGCCATGATTCCCATGACAAAAGTACTACAGAAGATGGATGCCGGGTACCAACTCAAGAAAAGAGGCAACAGAATCAACCATCTGATGTTCATGGACGACATCAAGCTGTATGGTAAGAGCATCAAGGAAATAGATACCCTTATCTAAGGATTGTATCTGGGGACATCAGGATGGAGTTTGGAATAGAAAAATGCGCCTTAGTCAACATACAAAAAGGCAAAGTAACGAGAACTGAAGGGATAAAGCTACCAGATGGGAGCAACATCAAACACATAGATGAGACAGGATACAAATACCTGGGAATAATGGAAGGAGGGCATATAAAACATGAAATATGATAAAAGCCATAAACACATGGGCAGTGCCAGTAATCAGATAGAGCGCAGAAATAGTGGAATGGACGAAGGCAGAACTCCGCAGCATAGATCAGAAAACCAGGAAACATATGACAATACACAAGGCACTACACCCAAGAACAAATACGGACAGACTATACATAACACGAAAGGAAGGAGGGAGAGGACTACTAAGTATAGAGGACTGCGTCAACATCGAAAACAGAGCACTGGGGCAATATCTGAAAACCAGTGAAGACGAGTGGCTAAAGAGTGCATGGGAAGAAGGACTAATAAAAGTAGAAGAAGACCCAGAAATATACAGAGACAGGAGAATGACAGACAGAACAGAGGACTGGCACAACAAACCAATGCACGGACAATACATGGGACAGACTAAAGAACTAGCCAGCGATGACAATTGGCAATGGCTACAGAGGGGAGAGCTAAAGAAGGAAACTGAAGTAATGATAACAGCGGCACAAGATCAGGCCCTAAGAACCAGATATATTCAAAGAACGATAGACTGAAATAACATCTCTCCCATATGTAGGAAGTGCAATACGAAAAATGAAACCATAAACCACATAGCAAGCGAATGCCCAGCACTTGCACAGAACCAGTACAAAAAGAGGCATGATTCAGTGGCAAAAGCCCTCCACTGGAGCCTGTGCAAGAAACATCAGCTACCTTGCAGTAACAAGTGGTACGAGCACCAACCAGAGGGAGTGATAGAAAACGATCAGGCAAAGATCCTCTGGGACTATGGTATCAGAACGGATAGGGTGATACGTGCAAATAGACCAGATGTGACGTTGATTGACAAAGTCAAGAAGAAAGTATCACTCATTGATGTCGCAATACCATGGGCCACCAGAGTTGAAGAGAAAGAGAGGGAAAAAATGGATAAGTATCAAGATCTGAAAATAGAAATAAGAAGAATATGGGATATGCCAGTGGAAATTGTACCAATAATCATAGGAGCACTAGGCACGATCCCAAGATCCCTGAAAAGGAATCTAGAAAAACTAGAGGCTGAAGTAGCGCCAGGACTCATGCAGAAGAGTGTGATCCTAGAAACGGCGCACATAGTAAGAAAAGTGTTCCGGGTTGCATCCTGCCTCCTAAGGAGGCAGGATGCAACCCGGAACCCCACACCATAAATACCACCCAGTCAAATTGGAGGACTGTGATAGAGCAAAAAAAAATAAATAAATAATAATAATTAATAATAATAATAATAAATAATAATAATAATAATAAATAATAATAATAAGGTTAAATAAGGTTTTTAATTTTTATTTTATTTTATTTATTATTATTATTTTATTATTTATTATTATTATTATTATTATTATTAATAGAAATCATATTAGAGAGAAAAAAGATACAGCTAAATAGCTTGGAAGAGAGAGAGAGAGAGAGAGAGAGAGAGAGAGAGAGAGAGAGAGAGAAGAAGAAGACGAAGAAGAAGAAGAAATCCCGCCAGGAAAACCAGCCATTTCTCCTACTCAGAAATATTCGAAGACCCAGTGGTCGACGCTTTTGCACAAGGCCTCTTCCTCTTTTTTTTTTTATTACTCTTTGAGAAAACTCTCTCTCTCTCTCTTCTCTCCTTCTGTTCTCTCCTCCTTTTCGGGAAATGGTGGCCTGACCATTAGCCAATGGTGTATTTGAGTTGACCACAGCAGAAGCGTTTCCCTTCCATTTTAGAGGAGGAGATCTCTGGAACGTCCAGGTGGCGCAACTCTCGAAATTCTCAGACAGGTGAAGAAGAAGAAGAAGAGAAGTTTGTGTGTCTGTCTGTGTGGGAAGATGACTACTTAACAGCTCTTTTGTAATTGTTAGTGGGTTAATGTTATACGTAATGTTGGAGGACTCTGAATTGTTTTATAAAGATGTTTGTGGTAGTGTTTTCTCTCCTGTGAATGCTTTATAGACGTGTGTTGTAACGTTTTCTCTCAGAATTGTTGGGAGAAAGCTATATGTAATGTTGGAGGACTCTGAAGTGTTTGATAAATGTTTGTCGTAATGTTTTCCTCCAATAAATGTTTCGGGAATGTTAGGTAATGTTAGAGAACTTTGAAGCGTTTCACAGATGTTTGTGGTCATGTTTTTCTCTCATGAATGTTGGGTGAATGTTTTAGATAATGTTGGATGACTCTGAAATGTTTTAAAGTTGTTTGTTGTGATGTTTTTTCTCTCATAAAAGCTGGTGGAATGTTAGGTAATGTTAGAGAACTTTGAATGGTTTTATAGACATTTGTTGTAATGTTTTACACTTGTGAATAATAATAATAATAATAATAATAATAATAATAATAATAATAATAATAATAATAATAATAATAATAAGAAGAAGAAGAAGAAGAAGAAGAAGAAGAAGAAGAATAACAGTAAAAAGGATAATAATAATTAGGATTATTATCATTATCAATATCATTGTTAAAAATAGTATTAAACAAAATGGATCACAATCATACCTTAGTTTCATTTCTTGGAAGCACGGTACATCACTGTTTTATTTCCAGTGTCTGTACCTCGTAAAGGAATACCGTACCGTTATTTCAAACAACAGTACCCTTTCATTTCCTTTCCGTACCGTACTGTACCATATTCGTATCAGGTGGATCATATTTTGAAGTTTTTCTTTTTTTTCTATTCTTGATAATTATACAGAATCTGGAGGTTCTTGTAATAAAGATAATAACACCCAAAGCATATTTATTTTATTTATTTATTATTTTATAATTTTGTTGTACAGTAAGATATACAAATCAGTTTCCTCACACTGAATTTTAATTTTATAAGTTCTTGATAATCGCACATAATCAGGAGGTTCTTGTGCAAAAGAAAATAACCCTAGAACATATTTTTTTCTCCACAATTTCTTGAAATATCTTGGCATCTATAACTTTCTGTCAACGCTTCTAATTTCCAGTGCTAAACCTGTCCTCAGGTCAGATGCCTTGAGGGAGCTAGCTACTTTAACTCTTTTGGAGATCCAAGAATACTGGGACCATCTTGGTTTTGCAGACCTAGAATCAGGTTTAAATTCAGAGGAGGTATGGAATTCTCTCAGTATCAACGGAGAGCTTTAAGCAAAGAGGCTACAGAATTTTGGGGCTCTCTCTCTTTCTCTTCTTAGATCCGGGGAGATCTATGGAATAGCATCTTGGCCTGTTAAATTTACCATCCTCGTTTTTTATCTTTGCTAACTGTTAACGCCGTATTAGCTATGCATTTTGGAATCCTTTTGAATCTGGGAGCTATATCGAGAAGCATCATAGCCTGTTATTTTTTCAATCTTCGATTTCGTCTCTTTTAACTGAGAAATATATTTCGAATTTGCAATCTGGATTTTTGCGCTCTCAATTAACTTTAGGCTGTAATTGGATATATGATGGAATGTAGTTGTGGTGCAGAACTAATGTAGTCATATGGATTGCTATAGGTCAAACACCTGATGGTTTAATTGTAAGGATGAGGCAACAAAGCAATATATATATATATATATATATATATATATATATATATATATATATATATATATATATATATATATATATATATATATATATACTCACAGTGCTGCCTATTGTAAATGTAAGAGACTTTGGTATTACATGCTGGGCCCATTAACGTTAACGAAGCAGATTTATCCAATTAAATTGACCTTTATATCTGAAAACGAACTCTGACCTACAGACGTGATCAGTTTGTGTAATCAGAGTCTTAGATACAGAGAGAGAGAGAGAGAGAGAGAGAGAGATGAGTTGGCCCAGAAACACGCAATTTATTCTTAGTTCCAAGGGTTTTGTTGAATTTCTTGAGAGAGAGAGAGAGAGAGAGAGAGAGAGAGAAAATACAGCAGAATCAGGTAATTCATTCTTGATTTGAAGGGTTTCGTTGAATTACTTGAGAGAGAGAGAGAGAGAGAGAGAGAGAGAGAGAGAGAGAGAGAGAGTTACTCCAGAAACAAGTAATTCATTCTTAGTTCCAAAGGTTTTGTCGTATTACTTTAGAAAAAGAGAGAGAGAGAGAGAGAGAGAGAGAGAGAGAGAGAGAGAGAGAGAGAGTAGTTACCCCAGAGACACCCAATTCATTCTTTATTCCATGTATTTTGTAAAATCCTTCCCAATTCTAAAATATCTATCATACATACCAACTCCACAACTTCACACACAATAATTAAACGAATATTTTCGACTGCTAAACTGTTAATGAGGTTTTTCTCTAATAAATCTAAACGTTCTTTTGTTCCTTTTGAGTTTAAAAAAGGAAAAAGCTTATTTATTTTATCCTCGGCTTTTTTAGTCGGCTTTTTCAGCCGGCTTTTTTCCCCCTTGGTATACGCTAAGCCGAACGTGATTTGGCTACCGTGAGAAAAGGGTTGTATAAAAAACAAAATAAAAATCGTTGGTTTTATTTCTCGATTTTCTCCAAATACTTAGTGATATATATTACCTTGTCTTTTGCACTTTTATTTTCTCAGTCTCTCTCACAGAAGGTTCTAGAAGGAATTCCCAATATTTTCCGTAGTCTTTTTCACAGAAGGATTCCACAAGGAATTTCCAATATGGCTGTCTTCATTATTCAGAAGGCATTGCATCCTTTTTTCTTTTTTAAATGTGTGTTTTCGTGCTTCTTTTAGTAGATATTTTCTTGTGAAATGTGAGTTTTGATACTCATTTTAGGAGTTTTTTTGTGAAATGTGAGTTTTAATACTACTTTTAGGAGATTTTCTTGTGAAACGTGAGTTTTGATATTCCATCTATGAGATTGTTTTGTGAATTGTGAGTTTTAATTCTTCTTTTAGATTTTCTTGTGAAATGTGAGTTTTAATACGCTTTTTAGGAGATTTTTCTTGTGAAATGTGAGTTTAATACTCCTTATAGGAGATCTTCTTGAGAAATGTGTTTTAATTCTCCTTTTAGGAGGTTTTTTTGTGAAATGTGAGTTTTGATACTCCTTTTAGTAGTATGAGTTTAAATACTTCTTTTCCGAGATATTCTTGTGAAACGGGAGTTTTAATACTCATTTTAAGAGATTTTCTTGTGAAATGTGAGTGTTAATTATGTATGGGTACGATATTATATATAAAACAAGGCATGATTCAACCTCAAGCTTACTTGGGGCGTATGCTAAAGTCTACGGTCGAATAGCGAGTTGCTTCACCAACGAAAATTAAAATAGATACGCTATACTTTATTGGAAATAATTGTTCTGCACTGTTTAACTTAGGCATTATTAATTTTTTTTTTTCATTCTAATAAATAAATCATAAATATCCTATCCTAAGATTCCTGTGCTTTAACTCAACGCGAAACATCTTTTTTCAAGAGATTTTTGGGCTATGCCATAGGGTTTTCCTACCCTCCAATTAACAAAATAACAACGAAGTAGTTTGTATGCTTAACCCCACGAGTAAGAGAAAAATAAATATAAAAAAAGAGAGCGTTCACGAACTTGTATAATTTCCCTTTTCCTCCCTCCTCAATCTCCTCCCTTCCTCCCACTTACCTCCTGCCTCCCGAAAAGGGAGGAAATTTATTGTTTTCCCCTTCATTTGTTTCCGTATTCGGATGTTTGACAACCTGACCGATATAGACCGACTTCGTATCTGGGTTTATTCGCCTTCTCTCTCTCTCTCTCTCTCTCTCTCTCTCCTCTCTCTCTCTCTGTCTGTGGTCGCCTTTGGAGGTCTTGTCTTAGCTTGAATAAGAAAATAATGTTATTTCATGAAATAATGTTTATTTTATGTATGTATGTGTGTTTGTATGTATGTATGTAATCTATCACTTTAACCTAGAATGTATCAAGATATAAGATACAGCCTTAAGTTGGTCATGAATTGACGGAATAATAGCTAACCACCGTATTAGGAAGATATGAACATGAATAGGTTTTTAATTCATATTAAAAATCTTTCACAGTTAATTTACAGTCAATTTACATACAAGGGAGTAGATATA
>NC_061100.1:100005702-100008202 GCF_015104395.2 Macrobrachium nipponense | reverse complement strand
ATAAATATCTTAACCTAAAATTCCTGTAACTTTAACTGAACGTAAAACACCTTTTTCAGACCTTTATAGGATCTTCAATAGACCTTTCCTTCACACCATCCCCAACAAGAACAACAACAGTAAGAACAACAGCAACAAAGTAGTTTGTAGGCTTACTGCCCGAGTAAGCGAAAACTTGGGGAATAAGGCATTTTAGATCTACAAGGAGGAAACTAGTGGTTCTTGAAGCACTTGGATGTATTTGCACGCTATCAAACATAACCCAAAATGCCCTGAAAATCTAGATATTCCCCAAATTTCACCCACGCCCCTTTCCCCGCCCACCTTGGTCCAGTTGAATACACCGACATATGCCGTTGTGAAGATCTTGTACCATTACGATGCCCTGGAATGACGAGGGAATTCCATTACGCAATTTTGAACGTCGCTGAATTAGAAGATTCCATCTCAGGAGATGACGGGATCATTGTGCTTGCAAACAGATCTCGAGCTCACGAAGGAAAGTGCAATGCATTACTACCCTAATATATTATTCTCCTTGCATTTTAATAAATTTTTTTTATTTATTTGTTAATTTGTTAATTTTTTTTTTTCTAATAAGAAGGGGCTCTTCTTTCTGTATTTCCTTTAACCGCGTCTTACTTCTTCCTGATGAATACCGTAATATTATTTGGAAGCTTGAATCTCGAGTCAATGGCTCCTTTGGCGGGCTTGTTCCATTTGAATAGTTTTCATCTTCTGGATAATAATAATAATAATAATAATAATAATAATAATAATAATAATAATAATAATAATAATAATAATAATAATAATAATATAATAATAATAATAATGGTGTTTGGCAAGGGAATGGGTCTGACTGTTTTGGTTTTTCTCAGGGCACTTGTGTATTTATTTTATTATTATTATTATTATTATTATTATTATTAATTTATTACATCTATTATTATTATTTTTTATTATTTTATTATTATTTTATTATTATTATTATTCATTATTATTATTATTATTATTATTATTATTTATTTATTATATTAATTTTATTTTTTTTGTTATTACAATCGTTCATATTAATGCAAAGAAAGGAATATATATATATATATATATATATATATATATATATATATATATATATATATATATATATATATATATATATATATATATATATATATATATATGTATATATATGTGTGTAAATATAAATATTTGATATAATATATATATATAATATATATATATATATAAATGCATATAGCTATACACATACATATATGCATTAGAACCTTATACATATAAATAGCTATGAAAGCCCATACATACATATGAATGAAAGCCTGTATTCGGGCCATAGTAATATACATACCAAACGCCTACAAAAAAGGAAAAAAATATACACGTAAAAGCCAGGCGGCGCTGCATTCCCGTTCCAGATACCGGGAATAATAATAATAATGCTAACTCTGTAACGATTCCCATTCCCGGAGATTTTATGCCGACAGACCCTGAGCATTCCCAATGAATCCAATATTTTGAAATAACATTCGGGCAGCCATTCAGAAAGGGTCGGTGTTGGGGGGGGGGGGGGGGGGGGGGGGGGGGGGGGGGGGTTGTCGTGGGGGCGCGGGGAAGGGGGGAAATGTATCGGAAAATATTCCGGATTGATATATTTCTATCATTCAATTACGTGGGCGCGATAACCGCGGCCCACGGTCCATTAGCCCCCGAATTGATGAACTTTCTACTCTGTTTGACGCTGCTGAATCATTAGGCTGGCTCTCTCTCTCTCTCTCTCTCTCTCTCTAAATAAATAAATAAATAAATAGATAAATAAATAAGTAAATAATTAAATAAATAAATAAATAAATGAAAATAAACAAATAAATAAAAATTATTAAGTGAATATATATTAAATTAATTAATAATAAATAAAGTAAATAAATAAATAAAAATAAAAAAGTAAATATAATATAAATAAATATGATAAATATAAATAAAAAAATAAGAATAAATAATAATGAATAAAAATAGATAAATAAAAACAATAAATAGATAAATAAAATATGAAAATAAATAAAATATAAAATAAACTAAATGAAATTCGGTGAAAAGATGAACATAAATAACTCTCTCTCTCTCTCTCTCTCTCTCTCTCTCTCTCTCTCTCTCTCTCTCTCTCTCCGGCGGAGCGATCAGAGTTCATCAGCATTAACGAATATTATCCAGTCGTTGAAATATTCACACAGGCTCGATCCAGATTTCCTTCTGATCCATTGGAACAAATACCTCGTTCAATCTCTCGCGTTTAGATTTACTGAGAGAATCCACTCGTTCGTTATCATGAAAACCGATTCCTAGGTTCGTTGGACACCAGTCCTTTGCTATCACAAGTCTATCGTTTATAATAAAGCAAGGGTGTTTTATATACATAATATATATATATTAGATATATATATATATATATATATATATAATTATAGATATATATATATATAAA
>NC_061100.1:99980702-100000702 GCF_015104395.2 Macrobrachium nipponense | reverse complement strand
ATTTATCACATCACCGTGATTCATATAAATCATTCGAGCTACAAATGTCCTTTAATATCTAATTCGCTGTACCTCGGAATTGATATATTTCCATATATGTACCGAGGGGGAATTTTTAGTAGATAATAATTTCGTACCCCCATGGGATCGAACCACCGTCCAGTGGTGTCCACTGTCCGATCCTGATTTCGCTCCTCGTCCAACTGGACGGTGGTTCGATCCCATGGGGGTACGAAATTATTATCAACTAAAAAATTCCCCCTCGGTACATATATGAAAATATATCAATTCCGAGGTAGAGCGAATTAGAAATTAAAGGACATTTGTAGCTCGAATTATATATATATATATATATATAATATATATATATATATATATATATATATTTATATATGGATTATTTATTGTATTATGTAATGTATTCTTATATATAATGGATCTTAGTATATTATTTTTTTTTTTTATTCTTATTATTATATATTATGGATTATTATTATATTATGAATTCGTATTATATATTATGGATTCTTATTATATATTATGGATTCTTATTATGTATTATGGATTGTTATTATATATCATGGATTGTTATTATATATTATGGATTGTTATTATGTATTATGGATTGTTATTATATATTATGGATTCTTATTATGTATTATGGATTCTTATTATATATTATGGATTGTTATTACATATTATGGATTTTTATTAAATATTATGGATTGCTATTATGCATTATGGATTCTTATTATATATTATGGATTGTTATCTTATATTATGGATTCTTATTATGTATTATGGATTCTTATTATATATTATGGATTGTTATTATATATTATGGATTGCTGTTATACATTATGGATTCTTATTCTGTATTATACATTCTTATTATATATTATGGATTCTTATTATATATATGGATTCTTATTATGTATTATGGATTCTTATTATATATTATGGATTGTTATTATATATTATGGATTCTTATCATATATTACGGATTCTTATTATATATATATGGATTCTTATTATATATTAAGGATTCTTATTACATATTATGGATTCTTATTATATATACATTATTATACATTATGGATTCATACGGATTCCTATTATATATTAAGGGTTGTTATTCTATAATGGATTTTTATTATGTATTATGGATTCTTATTATATTATATTGTGGATTGTTATTATATATTATGGATTCTTATTATATATATGGATTCTTATCATATATTAAGGTTTCTTATTATATAGTATGGATTCTTATTATATAATATGGATTGTTATTATATATTATGGATTCCTATTATATATTATGAATTCTTATGATGTATTATGGGGTCTTATTATATATTATGGATTATTATTATTTTATGGATTCTTATAATATATAATGGATTCTTATTATATATAATGGATTCTTATTATACATTATGGATTGCTATTATATATCATGGATTGTTATTATGTATTATGGATTATTATTATGTATTATGGATTCTTATTATGCATTATGGATCTTTATTATGTATTATGGATTCTTATTATATATTATGGACCATGGACGCTACCTCGATCGAAACTATTTTTTTTTCTTTCTTTCTTTTTTAATTAATAAGTGTGCAACAGAGGGACACATTCATTTTACCGCCCGTGTTTAACAATTTTTTTTCTTTTTTTGTGAATTTCACTCTAATTAAAACTAATTAGGGGGCGTCACGATAAAATGTCTAAAATAATTCCGCGAGATCCATAATTAGTTTTAAAACAGGGTCGCCTGGCGTTGAACTGGAAGCTTTGAAACTGGACTTGCAAAGATTTGGATGTGGGAAGTGGTGGTTGCGAATTTGAAAATAACAGAGCCAACATAGAATAATAATAATAATAATAATAATAATAATAATAATAATAATAATAATAATAATAATAATAATAATAATAATAATAATAATAATCCAAACAAAAACTTCTTTCAGTTTTCTTCTGAAGATTGAAAAAGAAACCCACAAATTCAATTTGTAACTTGTTTACTTGTAAGTATTTACATGTAAATACTTACAAGTAAACAAGTTACAAATTGAATTTGTGGGTTTCTTTTTCAATAATAATAATAATAATAATAATAATAATAATAATAATAATAATAATAATAATAATAGTAATAATAATAAATTAGATAGAAGACCCTCTTTTAGGCAAATTTTGTTAAGGGAAATGGCAATAATAATAATAATAATAATAATAATAATAATATACTTAGGAAGCAGACCCTCTCTCAAGCATACTTTATTAAAGTAATGGCTACTTCAGCAGCATTACACTTGTAGAGATTCTTCTCTATTTTCCGAATAGCGGCTTTTTTCCGTGCTACTTAGACAGGCTAGTAGAGCGCCTATAGAGGTCATGATCAAATACAGGGGGCTATCAAGAATCACGCACGCACCAAACATCAAGAGGCCATCTCCCGGGATGTGATCATCCAAAACACGAAGATCAATCGGGGGGGAAGGCCCCTGATGCCCGTCGGTTACGCCTGCTGGAGGCGCTTCTCATCCAGCAAGTGAAACCTATTCTAAATACGACGCAGGAAGAATTTCTCCTCCCTACGAGTATGAGAAGACCTGCACCAACAATGACACCACCGAGCACGACAACCCACGGAAGACAACGCCCCCGAACGAGATACTCCTGCAGCCAACCATAATCAAGTTAGCCGTGACGTCCCGCAGCGTAGCGAAACGCCCATCGACGTAACCGCGCCGCTAAGGAGGTCTAGGCGGCCTGCAGGACTTACAGCATCGCAACCATCAACTCGTGGAAAGTGGCTTGAGACCCGGTTCAAGCCACCAATGAAAACGAAGACCTACCGCCACAGCCAATAGTAGATCAGCATGGGGCAGACCCCCTGCGGTCGACTCCAAATATAAACGAGGACGGACACCGCTTCAAGATCAGTCCACCCTCAGCTTCCCAGCCCGAGGATGTCTGGCAGCTCCAGACGAAAGCTCGCTTGCTTCAAGAAAGAGAAAGAGAGAGAGAGAGATGAGAGAGATAGAGACATATATATATATATCGTTAATGACCTTGATAACTATGGTATCATAGTTATCTGTAAAATTCAAATATATACAACCAATTTAGAACTGTATTGATCATGACCTCTATAGGCGCTCTACTAGCCTGTCTAAGTAGCACGGAAAAAGCCCGCCTATCGGAAAAATAGAGAAGAAGCTCTACAAGTGTAATGCTGCTTTACCTGCGGAAGTAGCCATTACTTTTAATAAAAATAATAATAATAATAATCAATAATAATAATAATAATAAGAATAATAATAATAAGAATAATAATAATAATAATTTGGGAGAACGAAACCTCTTTTAAAGGGCAAAAGGCTGTAAAGGGAATGGCAGAATTAAGCGAGTTGATATTATATATTGTTTTTTTTTTTTCTTACAATCCTCTTCTCAGGCTCAGCGATGTTTCTGAGTTACCGGCCAATATGAATATTGGCCAGTTACTTAAAAACATCGCTGAGCCTGAGAAACGAGTTATAATAATGATGATAATAATAATAGTGTACTTAGGAAGCAGACCCTCTCTCAAGCATACTATTAAAAGTAATGGCTACTTCAGCAGCGTTACTACGCTTGTAGAGATTCTTCTCACTATTTTCCAAATAGCCGCTTTTTCCGTGCTACTTAAACAGGCTAGTAGAGCGCCTATAGAGGTCATGATCAAATACAGGGTCAAGACCGGTGTATATATATTTGAATTTTACAGATAAACTATATTCAAAAATATACACCGATTTTGACCCTGTATTTGATCGTGACCTCTATTGGCGCTCTACTAGCCTGTTTAAGTAGCACGGAAAAAACTGCTATTCAGAAAATAGAGAGAAGAATCTCTACAAGTAACGCTCCTGAAGTAGCCATTACTTTTAACAAAATAATAATAATAATACTAATAATAATAATAATAATATATTTACTAAAATTAACGACTACTTCAGCAGCATTACGCTTGTTGAGATTCTTCTCTATTTTTCGAAATAGCGGATTTTTTCATTCTGTATATTATATATATATATATATATATATATATATATATATATATATATATATATATATATATATATATTATATATATATATAATATATATATATGTATATATATACATAGACTGAAAAAGCCGCTATTCGTAAAAAATAAAAAATAAAAAAAACTACAAGCATAACGCTGCTGAAGTAGCCGTTACTTTTAATAAAGTATGCATGAGAGAGGGTCTACTTCCTAAGTACAATAATAATAATAATAATGATAATAATAATAATAATAATAAAATAATAATAATAGCAAGATGGGCTATCTACTCTAAAAATCATTACTCTGCTTTGAATAATGGCAAAGCTATTTCTGTTTATTTGATAATCCCCTTTTATGGGACAGAAATCACAATAAATTCAATCGATATTAATATCGTATAAAGAGTAAACAGTAATTTAGTTTATTTTCGTCATTATTATATTATGCACTGATATCATGTCATTATATCAGTAATATCATATTACAAGGAATAACAACAATTGAATTTATTTTCATTATTGTCAATACCCGCAAATGGAAAATGAATGGTTACGCAAAGACACTTGATGGAAAGATAAATACAAATAAAATACTGAAGTTGAAAAAAGGAAATATTAAGTGCGATGTGAGAAGTGGGCAAATCATTGGGGACAGAACGAGAGAGAGAGAGAGAGAGAGAGAGAGAGAGAGAGAGAGAGAGAGAGAGAGCGGGGGGTTTGAAGATATAGAAAAAACTAAGAGAATCACCATTTGAAGAGAGAGAGCGACAGAAAGATAGAAAGAGAATTTGGATTGAGAGAGAGAGAAGACAGACACAATCATTGAACAACCTAAATAGTCAAATAAGTAGAAATACCTTCAGATTATTAAATTTTCAATATTCCTCGGTTTTGCCTCACCAAATACTGGCCAAAGATGTCAAATAATGACACTGCAGTTATCCACACAATTTGGAGTTTTTTCAAAAAAAGTGCCAAATATTTCGGGATACGAACTTTGAACATTTAATAATGTTATTATATGTATATATGTATATATAATATATACACATGTATATATATACTTTATATATTTTATATACTATATATAAACATATATATTTATATATGCATATATATAGATATATATATAAATGTGATTTATATATATTATATTATATATATATATATCTATATATATACTACATATATATATATATGGATTTATTATATATATATTTTTTTTCTATATATATATATCTAACATTTGAAGCAAATGATAGCAACACTGACCGTGCCACCTATCTCGAATGAGGGTGCAATTCAACTGATAATAAATTATGCATTTCCCAAAAAAACGCACACACATAAAAACCCGCAAAACACACACACACACACACACATTAACGCGAGTAGGTAATATTCGTTCGTAAAATGCATATCAGGCTATGTTTCGATATTCAATTACGTCGGTATAATAGCGTGATCGCTGATGGCCATTGATGAAAGGGAACGTTCCATTAAGTACTGTAACTGTCGAAAATAACTTTTTAAAATTTTTTTTGTGGAATTGCTAAAGTTTATCTGCCTCAGCGAATATCAATTCGTGTCGAATGGCCGTGCGCAGTCCGTAATAAATAATGATCACTCCGCGTAGTCGAATGAGAGAGAGAGAGAGAGAGAGAGAGAGAGAGAGAGAGAGAGAGAGAGAGAGAGAGAGAGAGAATTTTATTTATCACAAAAGGTAAACTTATGGGTATATCAATATAACGATTAGCGAGAGAGGAGAGAGGAGAGAGAGAGAGAAGAGAGAGAGAGAGAGAGAGAGAGAGAGAGAAAGTTTCATATATTACAAAAGGTAAGCTTATGGATAAACCAAGATCAGGATAAAGCAAGAAGAGAGAGAGAGAGAGAGAGAGAGAGAGAGAGAGAGAGAGAAATTAAGTAAATTGGCCAGATATTATAAATTACTGACTCGGCAAAATCACAATACAAACGAATATAAACACACACATATCACAAATGAGAAAATAAATATACTCTTACACTGCAACTCAGTCTACCTAAGAAGACATTTCACCATTGATTCATGATATATCTTTCGTATCTATTTCTGTCTACACAGATCCAGCTGGCATTGTCATGGCACGGGCTCTTGTTCTGAAGCAGCCCGTAACAGCGTCTCTCCTTTGTCAGAGGGCGTAACGGACCATACGCAATTACGGTATCGATACGTCACCTTTAGTTTCAGTATACGCTCAGGGCTAACAATTTCCTTTGCGTACGGAACTGGTATTGTTTGTTTTGTAATTTCTTTCGCTATATAAAAAGTTATATTAGTTCGATATTAATTAATTCTCCGAGGATACAAACAAAAGTTTTTTATGGTTTTCATGTAGGATATGCATGTATATGTATATACGCAATTATATCAGGTTATACGGTTTTTTTTATAGAGGATCACATATGAAACTCTCTCTCTCTCTCTCTCTCTCAAACTCTGATACTAATATAACTGAAAGTTTACCTTTTTGAAATATTGAACTCTCTCTCTCTCTCTCTCTCTCTCTCTCTCTCTCTCTCTCTCTCTCTCTCTCTCATTCGATTACGTGAACAGAACATTATATATTCCAGATATTCGCTGATACTGATTAACTTTATCAATTCCACTAAAAATAAATAAATAAAAAGCTATTTTTAACAGTTACAGTTCTCAATTGAATGTTCCTTTTCATTCCCTTTCATCAATTTATACCGACGTAATTGAATATCTAAACATACGCTTTAATGTTGCATTTGTCTTTTTTTTAGGAAATGCTCAATTCATTATCGGTGAAATTGCATTGCTATTCGAGATAAGTGGATTGGTTCAGTGTTGCAATCATTTGCTGAAAATGATACACACACACACACACACACATACACACACACACATATATATATATATATATATATATACAAATAATATATATATATGTGTGTGTGTGTGTGTGTATGTATATAATATATATGTATATATATATATGTATATATATATATATATATATATATGCATATATAGAATAATTAAATATACTGGTCATCATTAACTACTACAAAATCATTCATGCCTAATTAACAAGAGAATACGTCATCGAAAATTCTATCTCAAAAAAATTCAGAGTAAACGCAAATTTTTCATCTTCGGAATACACCAGACACGAAGCCAACACAGACAACAAAAAAGGAAAAAAAATGCCTAACCTGGCATAGGTGAACAGAATTACAATGAGTCACCTACCTCGCTCGCATATAAACAAGATATTCTTTGGAACCAGAATTCTACACAACTATTATGTCCGAATAAGGTTTTGGACACCAAGCAACTACAGGAAAAGGATCTATGTCACGGCACATTATTTACTTTTCTTTTTTCATTTAAATCCACCTCATTCATTGTCGTTTTATTATTTTCTTATAGTGATATTTTCATTCTGTATTTCATTTTACTTTCTGTTACCTCTTTCAAATGAACACCTTGATATTCTTTGGAAGCTTGAATTTCATGTCAGTGGCCCCTTTGGTGGGCTGTCTCCGTATGAATAAGTGTTTGACTTGTTATTATTATTATTATTAATAATAATAATAATAATAATAATAATAATAATAATAATAATAATAATAATAATAATAATGATGATGTTTCGGAAGGAGACCCTCTCGTAGACATGTTTTGTTAAAAGTGACTGCTGCTTCAGCACTATTAACCTTGTAGAGAGTCTTCTCTATCTTTCTGATGACGGCTTTCTCGTTGTTGCTTAGACTGGCGAGCGACGCACCAAAGGGCATGGTAAAATTCGGTTGAGTCATTTGGTTTATTATTGCTTATACAATTCTCTCTCTCTCTCTCTCTCTCTCTCTCTCTCTCTCTCTCTCTCTCCAACGCGACGTTTCTTCCTGATCCACAGGACATTATCAAGCGATAACTCCTGAGGGAACTGAATTCCAGTGGTGGTTGTTGTTTGAGATTAAGCTGGCCTTGTGCCAGCACGGGCTCTTGCTCGTAGAGCAGCCCGTAGGAAAAAATTCCAGTGGCGAGTCCTTTTTACATCGTGATGTTGCGGGCTCTTGAGTACGTTCTAGAACACCTCTCCGGCAGGTCGGGTTTTCATTGGTTCCTAGGAAGGTGAATCATACGGCGGGCGTTTACGAGTCTTGCAGACCTTCTCAGGCGGGGGATATCACCCCTGGTATTATTCTCATAATATGCTTCACGTCCGGTGTTTGTTTCATGCGCGCTGGTACTTTCGTTGGGGGGAGGGGTGTGGTCCTCCTTACACACGTCGGTATCAGGAACGCTTCTTGAGTGGTATTAAGGGGAAGCTTTTGTTCGAGGATAAGCAGCGCCTCTAAGAGACGCAGACGTCGTGGGTCAGGGGCTCTTCCGATGATCTTGATATTCCTGACGATGTCGTCTCTCGCGATGTCTTCCTGGTGTACTGCAAGGGCATGCTGCCTAATGGCGCCCTCCTGGGCGTGGCAGGAGATCCTTTTAGACAGGCGCATCGTCATCATGCCGATGTAAATCCCAGGGCATCCTTGGGCGGGGCATACGTATCGGTAGACAACGTAGGCCTGCTTTAGGGGATCTCCTACGGGCGAGGAGGGGTTTTTCTTCATCAGGAGGTCCTTCGTACGCCGATTCTTATAGTAAATAATGAGGGACACTCTCTCCCCTTCCTCCATAGGGCGGACGTGTTCCTCTATTATTTTCTTCATGGCTGCTTCGTCCTCCTTGGTGGTGCACGAAGGCTTTATAGAAAAGTTTTATATCCTCCGGGGGTGGAATGTTCCTTCTCTCTTCCTCCGTCATGTACCACTTGTCAAGGGCGGCTCGTGTATCTCGGTTTACGAGTTTATTCGAGTACCCATTGTCAATCAGCATCTGTGATGCTCGGTCGAGTTCGAGGTGCGTGTCCTGCCACGTCGAACAGTGCGAGAGGGTCCTCCTGACGAAGGCCCTGACGGTAGTGGTCTTGAACAGCGCAGGACACTCGCAATCTCCATTTAGACAAAGTCTAAGGTTCGTAGCTTTGGTGTAAACTGTAGTCGCCAACTTCTGATTCGTCTTCGTGACAAGGACGTCGAGGAAGGGGAGCCGATCGTTGCTGCTGTACTCGAAGGTGAAGTTGAGTGGCTGTGATGCAGGAACTACTGCCGAAGGGCTTCTACCTCATCCTCGGAGTCGGCTTGCACGAAGATGTCATCGATATAGCGTCCGTATGTGCAATTATAAACCAAATGACTCAACCGAATTTTACCATGCCCTTTGGTGCATTGCTCGCCAGTCTAAGCAACAACGAGAAAGTGGTCATCAGAAAGATAGAGAAGACTCTCTACAAGAGTAATAATGCTGAAGCAGCAATATCAATAATTATAATATTCTATTAAAAGTAATGGCTACTTCAGCAGCGTTACACTTGTAGAGATTCTTCACTATTTTTCGAATAGCGGCTTATTCCGTGTCACTTGAACAGCAAGTAGAGCGTCTATAGAGGTCAAGAAAAATAGAGAAGAATCTCTACAAGTGTAACGCTGCTAAAGTAGCCATTACTTTTAATAAAGTATGCTTGAGAGAGGATCTGCTTCCTAAATAATAATAATAATAATAATAATAATAATAATAATAATAATAATAAAATAATTATACTTATAATGGGCGTAATGTCTGTCTGTCTGTCTGTCATTCAATCACGGCCAAACGGCTGGTCAGATGGGCATGAAACTTGGCAGGGTTATGGTGGGGACCCCTAAGATGGTTTCTAATGGGGTTTCATCTAACCTACCCCCCTCCTTTGTAGGGGATGGAGGTGAGAAGGGATTCCCTGAAACGGAGCCGTTTCTGGCCGTGAAACGAGGCTGGTTATTCCCGTAGACTTGGTTACTTTACGAATTTCATACATAATTTCTGTACAACTTCCCTGGAGAAAGTCGTGAGTATTTCAGCTCGGACACAATAGAAGATGAAAATTATCGTCAATATCCACAAGATTTTTTGAATAACTTAAATCCATCGGGACTGCCAGTGCACAAAATAACGCTGAAGAAGTACTGTCCGGTAATGTTGCTTCAGAATTTCGATCCTGCCAATGGACATTGCAACGGAACGAGGTACACCGTTATGGAGCTAAACTCCTACGTCATCGAAGCAGTGATAGCAACGGGCCCTCACACCGGCAAATGTATGTTCATCCCACGGATTCCTCTGATGCCTTCGGACAACCAGTTTCGTTCCAGTTACGGCACAGGCATTTTCCCATCAAGCTGGCCTTCTCATTCACTGCAAACAAGTCGCAGGGCCAGACTTTGGATTGTGTTGGTGTGTTTCTGCCGTCACCCATCTTCACGCATGGCCAACTGAATGTGGCAATGAGCAGAGCAACTGACTCTGCCAACTTGAAATTAAGTTGTGGACAAACTGATAATATTGTGTACAAAGAGGTTCTGTAGTAGGTATGTATAAAATGCTGAACAAATAGTACATATAAATTTTTCACTTCTGCATCCGTATTTTATCACCCATCGTAGATGGGTAAGTTTGCTAGTAATAATAATAATAATAATAATAATAATAATAATAATAATAATAATAATAATAATAATAATAATAATAATAATTTGGGTTACAAATATCACTTCAATAAAAGGAAATAACCTGTACTATTTGAAAATGTCTATCTGACGAGAAAGAATCTCACTGAACGATTATGTTTTTTACAAATGACACTTCACAAATGACACTTCCCACAGACGAAATAGCTTTCACTTGGAGTTGGACAGACGACAGAATTCTGGGCCGTAGAGTATTTATTTTTTTCTCTCTCTTGTTTATTTCCTAATTGTAGATATTTTTTTTCTTTTCTGTTCTTTTCTATTTCGAATATTTGCTCTCTCGTAAAGATGGTGTTTGAGCATTGTCTGTTGTCTGCGTTCTGTTATCTGCTGTATGTGGTCTGCTGTCTATAATTTGTTGTTTCTTTTCTGCTCTGATATATATTGTCTATTGTCTGTTGCTTATGGTCTGTTGTCTGATGTCGACTTAAAGTGATGCTACAGTTTTGTTGCAAAGGTCCTATATATATATTAATATATATAACTATTATTATATATATAGTATTTATTACATTATATATATTATATATAATAGCATAACATATAATATAATTTATATATATAAAGGAAATTCAATTAATTATATTCATTATTAATATATATTTCATATCTTAAGACATAAGATATGTAAATTACCGATTCTGTTAAGTACTTGTCACTTACATAATTAATAATCACCCCTTGACCCATTTCAAATAGACCCTTGCACCTGTTACCCGTAGTTTATCTGGCAAAGAAAGTTTACTTCGGTTAAGACGGAGTGAGCAGCAGCAGTCCGGTAGCCAGTTGTCTTCGACTCGGACGCAAACCACCTGCAATAGTTTTAATCTTTCCTTCTATTAATAGGACCTGGAAGGAGCTGACTTTCATATGCACTTTTATAAACCTGACATACCAGCAATGATCGTGGTGTAAACTTATTCCTGGGGAGTGTGCTACAGTGTCTAACTTGTGCCGCCGTCTGTTCGAAGAAGTTCTACAACGCTGTCATCGTCTTGGAATGAGTCGTGATCAAGAGCCTGAACATAACCTCTTAATAAAACCAACCGCCGCTCTGGAATTCATTACAGGTAAGTGTCAACCTGAAAGCGGGTCATTGGTTAAGCCCTTTGTAAATTCCAGCCTTATTGAAGTAATTCTATAAGTAAGGCCTTGCTTGTCTTAAATTAAAGTAATCATCAACTGCATCAAAATTTACGTGTCTTGTGTCTTGGCATCTAGTACTCTAGTGATTGTTATTAGTTTTTTATATACCTTTGGGAGTGTTACGTTTGTAATACGTATGCATTTTTGCTAGGAGAGCCATTAATCACTTAGATGTTGATAGTTTACTGTTTATAGAATGATAGGCAGTTTAAGACATAGTTTTTCATTGTGCGTTCCGTGTTTAACGATGACCTATCATAATTTCAGATGATTACAGAACTGAATTAGACACATTGTATATCTGCTACATCGTACATCGCTAGCCGTCGTAAATTCTTCAGAACCACAGACAGTTAATGTAACGAGAGCCTCTTTGAGTTTTTATTAGGTGTTCATGTTTACTTGAGGGAAATTTCTGTGTATATTGGTATATTGTTAATATACTGGTTAACTATGTTTTGTGTTTCCTTAGTGCCTATAGGTTACGAGTATTTTGGTGTGACTACTTTAAAAAATTCAGTTCAATATAGATATAGATAGATATAGATATATATATATATATATATATATATATATATATATATATATATGAATAACTTGATCACGAAGTATATAAACGTGATGCTATGTATAAATAAAGGTTTTTTTTTTTGCCACGAAGGAAAAAAATGAAAAAGCGAGTTAGCCGAGTACGAATAGGACCGAAAGTACTCGGCTAACTCGCTTTTTCATTTTTCCTTCGTGGCAAAAAAAAAATCTTTATTTATATATATATACTATATTATATATATATATATATATATATATATATATATATATATATATATATATACGTATATAATGTATGTATATGGAAAGGAGAGACTCGCCCAAGATCCCAGACTCCATAGCAAACGAAGGAGAGAAAGAGAGGAGAGAAAAAGAGAGAAAGAGGAAGTTTCCGCCCCCAGAGAAATAGATCCCGGACGACCAATATCAACCAGTAAAAGTTTATCGTCCCATGGTTACGGCGTCAGGGGCCAGAATTCCGACTTTATGGTCCCCCATCCCTCACACCCACACCCATTCCCCCACCCCTCCCCAGGTATTCATGTCAGACATGAAAGGGGCGCGAAAAGTGCTGACGACATGCCCACCGAAGAATATATTACGAATATATCACGCTCTCTTAAGTAATAATGGTGTTCTCAGTTTTCGTCAAATAAGGAATTTGTATGAATTATTATTGGATAAATATTCTTAGTTTAACTTAAATATTGACAAAAGGATTTCTGTATCAGCTATGCTCCAAGAGAAATTCTCTTTTATTCTTATTGAAATATAAAAAGACAGTAATCTTAAGTTCAGGGAGAAATTTGATGAAGAAATAAAGGTATTAAGTGTTATTTTTACATAGGAGAGTTGTCGGGTCTATGTAATGATATGAACAGCATTTCACGTGTTGTTATTATTATTATTATTATTGTTATTATTATTATTATTATTATTACTATTATTGCTCTATTCATAAGAAACAAGCCAATCATAAGGACCATTGACTTCAAATTCAAGGTTCCAAAGAATACCGTGGAGTACATTTGCAAGAAAAAAAAGAGGTAACAGGACACAATAATAATAATAATAATAATAATAATAATAATAATAATAATAATAATAAGAAGAAGAAGAAGAAGAAGAAGAAGAAGAAGAAGAAGAAGAAGAAACCAAAACAGCAACCACCTTGGAAAAGGCGCCTGGAAAAGCAAATCATGATGATGAGATCTGACTTGAGTAAACTGAAAGAGATGGCAGAAAAAAGGCTAAGAAGCAAGAAAACAATGGAGGAACTGAACGGGAAATACAAAGTACACAATAGAAGATGTAAAACAGAGCCTTAAGGCCAAAGCACATAAGATCCAACGGTACCTGAACAGGAATAAGGGATACCAACAGAACAAACTATTCGGAACCAACCAGAAAAGACTATACAGCCAACTAAGAGGGGAAGACAACCACCAAGAAATTCCTGAAGCCGAACCAAGTAAGAGACTCTGGGAAAACATATGGAGCAATCCGGTATCACACAACAAACATGCAACATGGCTCCAGGAGGTTGAGGAAGAAGAAACAGGGAGAATAAAACAAAGATTCACTGACATCACGACAGACACAGTCAAACACCAACTAAAGAAAATACCCAACTGGAAAGCCTCAGGTCCTGATGAAGTCCATGGGTACTGGCTCAAAAACTTCAAGGCTCTACACCCACGAATAGCAGAACAACTCCAGCATTGTATCACAAATCACCATGCGCCCAAATGGATGACCACAGGAAGAACATCTTAAGTACAAAAAGACAAGAGTAAGGGAAATATAGCCAGTAACTATAGGCCTATCACCTGCCTACCAATAATGTGGAAGCTACTAACAGGTATCATCAGTAAAAGGCTATACAACTACCTAGAGGATACAAACACTATCCCCCACCAACAGAAAGGCTGCAGAAGGAAGTGTAGGGGCACAAAAGACCAGCTCCTGATAGACAAAATGGTAATGAAGAACAGTAGGAGAAGGAAAACCAACCTAAGCATGGCAAGGATAGACTATAAGAAAGCCTTCGACATGATACCACACACATGGCTAATAGAATTCCTGAAAATATATGGGGCAGAGGAAAAACACCCATCAGCTTCCTCAAATACAATGCGCAATTGGAATACAATACTTACAAGCTCTGGAATAAGACTAGCAGAGGTTAATATCAGGAGAGGGATCTTCCAGGGCGACTCACTGTCCCCACTACTCTTCGCAGTAGCCATGATTCCCATGACAAAAGTACTGCAGAAGATGGATGCTGGGTACCAACTCAAGAAAAGAGGCAACAGAATTAACCATCTGATGTTCATGGACTACATCAAGGAAATAGATACCCTAATTTAGACTGTAAGGATTGTATCTGGGGACATCAGGATGGAGTTTGGAATAGAAAAATGTGCCTTAGTCAACATACAAAAGGGCAAAGTAACAAGGACTGAAGGGATAAAGCTACCAGATGGGAACAACATCAAACACATAGATGAGACAGGATACAAATACCTGGGAATAATGGAAGGAGGGGATATAAAACACCAAGAGATGAAGAAGCACGATCAGGAAAGAATATATGCAGAGACTCAAGGCGATACTCAAGTCATAACACAATGCCGGAAATATGATAAAAGCCATAAACACATGGGCGGTGCCAGTAATCAGATACAGCTCAGGGATAGTGGAATGGACGAAGGCAGAACTTCGCACCATAGACCAGAAAACGAGGAAACATATGACAATACACAAAGCACTACACCCAAGAGCAAATACGGACAGACTATACATAACACGAAAGGAAGGAAGGAGTGGACTACTAAGCATAGAGGACTGCGTCAACATCGAGAATAGAGCATTGGGGCAATATATGAAAACCAGTGAAGACGAGTGGCTCAAGAGTGCATGGGAAGAAGGCTGATAAAAGTAGACGAAGACCCAGAAATATACAGAGACAGGTGAATGACAAAGCAGAACAGAGACTGGCACAACAAACCAATGCACGGACAATACATGAGACAGACTAAAGAACTAGCCGGCGATGACACGTGGACAATGGCTACAGAGGGGAGAGCTCAAGAAGGAAACTGAAGGAATTATAACAGCGCACAAGATCAGGCCCTAAGATCCAGATATGTTCAAAGAACGATAGACGGAAATAACATCTCTCCCATATGTAGGAAGTGCAATACGAAAAATGAAACCATAAACCACATAGCAAGCGAATGTCCGGCACTTGCACAGAACCATACAAAAAGAGGTATGATTCAATGGCAAAAGCCCTCCACTGGAGCCTGTGTAAGAAACATCAGCTACCTTGCAGTAATAAGTGGTACGAGCACCAACCTGAAGGAGTGATAGAAAACGAGCAAGCAAAGATCCTCTGGAACTATGATATCAGAACAGATAGGGTGATACGTGCAAATAGACCAGACGTGACGTTGATTGAAGAAAGTATCATTCATTGATATTGCAATACCATGTGACACCAGAGTAGAAGAGAAAGAGAGAGAGAGAAAAAATGGATAAGTATCGAGACCTGAAAATAGAAATAAGAAGGATATGGGATATGCCAGTGGAAATTGTACCCATAATCATAGGAGCACTAGGCACGATCCCAAGATCCCTGAAAAGGAATCTGGAAAAACTAGAGGCTGAAGTAGCTCCAGGACTCATGCAGAAGAATGTGTTCCTAGAAACGGCGCACATCGTAAGAAGAGTGATGGACTCCTAGGAGGCAGGATGCAACCCGGAACCCCACACTATAAATACCACCCAGTCGAATTGGAGGACTGTGATAGACAAAAAAAAAAAAAAGAAAAAAAAAAAAAGAAAGAAAAATAATAATGATAATAATAAGGTAGCAATATATCAGGGGATCGAACACCAATTTACCAGTTTGTGAGATAATAGTGTTTCCCTCCATTACTCCTTATACTCTTTAAGGAACCAGTTGATTAAACAAGCATTTCACAAAGTGATAAGATTGCTTGTAATTTGAAATCCCAGAGAGTCAATGTAAGGCATCATCTACTCTCTCTCTCTCTCTCTCTCTCTTTCTCTCTCTCTCGTCACTTCCTCTCTCTCTCTCTCTCTCTCCTAAAGCTCTTGAACTTTATTCAGGATTCCTGTCGTTCTTTGCAAATGCTTGCCCGACGTATGTATTTCATATTAAGAACAGCTCTCTCTCTCTCTCTCCTCTCTCTCTCTCTCTCTCTCTCTCTCTCTCTCTCTCTCTCTCTCTCCTTTGTTTCCAGACCTGTCTCCTTTAAGCAAACTGTTCTCTGTGTTTGTTCTGAATCTGTTTTTCGTTATTTTTAAAGGTTTCCGTCGATCTACAATGGAAAACCTATTGTAAGGAATATATCATATATATCATATAAGTATATATATATATTATATATATTTATAGATTAGAATAATAATTTAATGTATGTTATATATATACAGTTATAGAGAGATATATTATATATAGATAGTATAATAGTAAATAAATATGACTATAATATTATAATACATATAATACTATATATATATATATATTATATAATATATAATATATTAATATATTATATACATATTATTACTTATATATATTATATATATATATATATATTATTATATATATACATCACATATATATTATATATTATTATATATAATATATTACACAACATATATTATATATATAATATAATATTTTTTTTATTAATATCTATTTTATTAGTTCATATTTTCATCTCTATGTCTTTGTCTATTTCATAAAATCTACGTACACAGCAAATTAAAAATAAACAATTATAAAATAATTATTCCAATAACAGGTAAAAGTTATTATCAAATGCACCAACTCCCCTCGCCTCCCTGAGCGGCAAAGAGAGAGAGAGAGAGAGAGAGAGAGAGAGAGAGAGAGAGAGAGAGAGAGAGAGTGGGGAGGGGGGATATTCAGCCAAGGCCAAAACCCCAAACAGGGTCAGCTGGTTTCGGTAACATATCTGCTAACGGCAGCCATTAAAGACAAGAGACGAGGTCATTCTGGGTCATTCGTCGACCTCGATTCACGACGTGACCTCTGCTGACCTAATGAATGAACAGCTCGTGGGAAATTTATGAAAGCAATAGAAGCAAAATTTGCCCGCGTTTGTGCGTGTTTGTGTGTTTGTTTGTTTTTATGTTTGTGAAGCAATATTCAGGCATAAAGTAATAAATGTCCTGTGCATTAAGAACTCTACTGCAATAGCCTTGTGTATGTGTGCTTGGTCGTATGTTTGTGAGGCATGTGAGTTTGTTGATATGTATGTGAAACAATACGAATGTGTGCTCGTTCGTATGTTTGTGAAGAAATGCTAATGTGCGTTTGCTATTAGTTTATGAAGCAATACTAAAGTGCGTTTGGTATTACGTTTGTGAAGCGTTATTACTCTGTGTTTGTTATTATGTTTGTGAAGCATAAAGTTATGTAACTTTTGTCTTAAGAATTCGCTCTATTTCTGTGAGAAATTTTGTTGGCCTTAGCGAACACGGTTTAAAAAAAATACTTTCTTGTGTTATTTGAATGCTAATTACGTGATTTATTTATACAATTTCTCTTAATTGCAATAACGAGAGTTGTTAACAAGGCCAGAAATGACAGGGTATATCTTAATTATAGAAATTTATATATTATGTATATTTTCCATTACAGCTTCGTGTAACACCGTCAAAAGCTACGATATAATAATGTTCGCAAACAACTGATTCAAGGTCGAATAAAATTATATTAATTATCTCTCTCTCTCTCTCTCTCTCTCTCTCTCTCTCTCTCTCTCTCTCTCTCTCTCCTTTTCTAATTTTATATATCTATATAAGTGGCTGAGTATTTCACTCGTCATCCGAAGGTTAAACAGTTCCCATATCTCTCTCTCTCTCTCTCTCTCTCTCTCTCTCTCTCTCTCTCTCTCTCTCTCTCTCTCTCTCTACTGGTTTTTTACAGAAAATAAATGGACATCTGAAGATTCCACAAATTCACTAAGCAAACTATTCCACATTTTAGTTTTGTCGTTTATACTTTACTTAATGAAGCGTGCAAGAGACCCATATACAAAATGAATTCCGTAGCATCGACCTGAAGAGGGAAACACGACACTTCGACATTACATTTGTCCTCAGATCTAAAGAACTACTGAGGCTAGATGGCTGAAAATTGGTACGTTGATCATCCACCCTACAATCATCTAACGTACCAAATTGCAGCCCGCTAACCTAAGTACTTTTTATTATTTTATATAAGGTCAACAGTTAGCCATCCACCACGGCCGGCTGAGAGTTTCGTTTTAGCATTATGCGCTTTATAAAACTCTATCGCGCCGAAGTTTTCTTAACTATTTGAGTTTCCCAAGAAAAGTGTCTCCGTTTTTGATACTACAACATATCAAAACTTCGGCCGTCTGTGCAATCACAGTTTCAAACCAAAGATTCCTCCAGGGTTAAGCTAAGCAGAAGCTCTGAATAACATCAAAAATGTATTCCCATTTTGTGAGAATGCAGGAAAAAAATTGGGCTTATGTCACGTCAAACTAAGGACGAATTATTATCAGTGCCCAGACACTTTATATGTTGAGCAACACGTCCATTTGATGACTCGCCAAAGTTCTCAGCTCCCTAAATCGTTAAGATCTTCGTTGCATGGTGCAGAAAGCACATGCAAGAGGCATCAATCAACCCTTTGCAGTAACCCAGACTCTGAAGCCAAACTGAACACTAACCTCTAGATGCTGGAGTATCGGAATAGCAAGTGATTATAACTTAACTTCAAAACTGTCCCTCTTTCGAGAATAATCAGGGAAACTTCGACGCATATCAACAATACGTAAGACAGTTTAATGGCAGTCTTAACTGGTCTCAGTAATCTGTGCCCGAAAGAGGGGAATGGGGCTGGGGTAGGGAGCGGGGGGTGATTCCGTAATTGGTCCAGTGATTGAGTAATTAGGTAATTATGTAATGAGGAAATGGTGCAATGCCCTTATTAGTTTCCAAAGATGTAATTGGTGTTATAGTGGGTTTACGAGCTGGAGGTAAGTGATCATCCCAAAGTAGCTGTTTTGTGAAATATGTATAATATATGTATGTATATATATATATACATATACATATATATTTGCATATGTGTGTGTATGTGCAGAGCCTATTGCCCTGAACTTTTATTATTATTATTATTGTTATATTATTATTATTATTATTATTATTATTATTATTATTATTATTATTATTGTGATGAATTTACGATGCTGCTTTTGTAAATATCACAATATAATAACATCTACATTAGATCATTGAATATCTCTTCTCTCTCTCTCTCTCTCTCTCTCTCGTCTCTCTCTCTCTCTTCTCTCTCCTCTGGCAAAAGCAGGGTGCGGGCCATAAATCCAAAGTAACCCACACGGGAACAAACGGCCTCCACTGGATAAAGTAGCAGAGGGGAAACCACTTCCGGGTGTTTCTTTTGTTTTATTTTTTATATTTAATCCAGTGGAAAGGGGGGAAGGGGAATCTCATTGATTTTCTCTTCATCTTTTGAATAAGTGGTA
>NC_061100.1:99958202-99975702 GCF_015104395.2 Macrobrachium nipponense | reverse complement strand
TGACGAAGTCTTCTCTAATGAAGGTTCTTACAGGTGAGGGGTGTTTTTTTTTTTTTTTTTTTTTTACCTTGAGTTTAGGACAACTTCAGTCTCATGTTATTTCAGATTTCATTCAGTCCTGGTTTCATCTTATTTCTCTCTCTCTCTCTCTCTCTCCTCTCTCTCTGTCTGTCTCTCCTCTGTCTCTCTCTCTCTCTCTCTTCATACAAACACAGAGTTTTATATATATATATATATATATATATATATATATATATATATATATATATATATATATATATGAAATACATTAATCCATTTATAAAAATATATAAAAATAATATATATATATATATATATATATATATATATATATAATATATGTGTGTGTGTGTGTGTGTGTGTGTGTGTGTGTCTGTGCTGTGTGTGTGTGTGTGTATGTATGTGTATATATATATATTACAAATTTTTTAAATATTCAAATTATTGACGAGAATTTAAAAAAATCCTGTGCACTGAGCAGAGAAGAGAGAGACCTTACCTTACCTTACTTTCATCTTGTTCGGGTTGCCCCAGTCCCTCAGTGAGAGGCACCCTAATAAGTCTACCAGAGAGTTGCTAGTACATCTTCCGTATATTTTGCATCTTCCAATCTTGGATGGTCTGGGATGCAGTTAGATTATTTGTCGAGCTTTAATTCTTAAACTTACATCTACCGATCACTCCTGATATATTCCTCAGAATGAGCTGGCAACGCATTGAATAGACGCCTGCATTATCGATGCTGGTGCTTAGTGGATTAATGTCCTGTGTTGCTTTCCTTATTTTTCCTGGTATAGTTTTGGGCACTATTAATCTACCTCTGCTTGCTCTTTCTGATATTTTTAGCTCCATAATGTTTTCTGCTATCCTTCTATCTGTTTCCATGCCTGAATTATCATGTAGCGTTCTCTTCTCCTTTCTAGACTATATAAATTTAAGGATTGTATCTTTCCCAGTAGTGAAGGTCCTTAACTTCTTCTAATTCTAGCTGTAAAGGACGTCCTTTGTACACTCTCTATTTGTGCAATATCCTTTTGATAGTGTGGATACCATATTCATATTGCAATATTCAAGTGGACTACGAACATATGTTTTTTATAAAGCATAATCATGTGTTCAGCTTTTCTTGTTTTGGAGTGCCGTAACAACATTCCCATTTTTTTTGCTTTACATTTTGCCAATAGAATTGCTATTTGATCATTGCATAACATGTTCCTATTCATAATCACACCAAGGTCTTTAACTGCTTCCTTATTTGTGATTGTCTCATTATTTAGGTCCCTTATATGCATATAGCTTTTCCTTCTCTGTCTCCATAATTATTGATTCAATTTATCAGAGTTAAATACCATCCTATTTGACCTCTGCCCAACTCAATATTACTTTGTTAAGGTCTCGTTTGTAGAGCGTTCCTATCTTCATCACAAGTAATTTCTCTACTTATTCTTGTGTCATCACGGAAACTACTCACTACCGAATCCTTAACATTACTGTCTATCTCTGGAATCATAATAACAAACAGTATTGCAGCTAACACCGTACCTTGTGGCACACCGGATATTAACCTTGGCTTCATCCGATTTCTCCATCGTTTGCAATAACTATCTGTTTTCTGTTATGTAAAAATTCTTTTAACCATCTTCCTACTTTATCCACGATATTGTGTTTTTCCTTTTCTAATTTTCTTCGCTAATATATTATGGTCTACCTGTCAAAAGCTTTTGCAAAGTCTAGGTAAACCACATCTGTTTCATTTCCGCTTTTCATATTTTTTAATATGTTCTCACGGTGGAACTAACAGTTGGGTTTGTGTACTTTTTCCGGGTACGAAACCATGTTGTCCTATATTAAACAAATTATTTTTTATTAAATGTTTCATAATATTTTCTTCATTCACCCTTTCATACACTTTCATAATATGTGAATGTTAGACTCACAGGCCATATAATTACTTGCCTCTAGTCTTGATCCACTTTTGAAAGTAGGGGTAATATATGCTAATTTGTGCTCATCATAAATCTTGCCTGTATCTACACTTTGTCTTAATAATATTGCAAGTGGCTTTGCGATTGAGTGAACTACTTTTCTTTAAAACAAAATAGCAGGAACTCCATCAGGCCCTGCTGCAGCTCCATTTTTAATTTCATTAATAGCCTGCACAATATCAGCTTCATTAATATCTATGTCAGCTAAATATTTATTCACTATTTTCGTTCCTTACTTCTATATCATTATCTTCATTATCTATTCTAGGGGTGAATTCTCTTCTTGTATCTTGCTGCCAATATGTTGCATATTTCCTTTTTTTTCATTCGCCTATCTCCCTTCAATTCTTAGAGGCCTATTTCTATTCTTCTTTTATTCATCTTTTTTCGCGTATGAGTTAATAGAGTTTGGGGTTTTGCTTTATATTTACTAAGGTTTTTTCTTCCAAGTCCGTTTTTCATTTCTTTTGATTGTATAATCTTTTGTTTCTGCATTTTCTATCTTACTTTTTAAGTTCTATAACTTTCCATGCATTTGTGTTTTTTTTCTTTTGCAAGACCTTTTTTTCCACTTTCTTATTTTCTGGAACAAGATCCTTCTGTCTCTTGGTATGCATGACTGATGTTTACTTTTCTTCTTCGGTATATCCACTATTTTCTCTAATATTTTATATAACATCTCCGTATTTACCCTTCTGTCATCACTTACGAAAATGTTATCCCAATCTTTGTTTAATTCTTCATTTATTTCTGACCATTTTATATTTTTACTGTAGAAGTTGTATTTTCCATATCGTTCCCACTTTTTTATTTCTTGCTTATCTCTGTTTTCACTTGCTTTGGAATGGACTGTTAATTCTATGACATTATGGTCTGAAATACTCGCATTATAAACTATTATTTCTTCAACATAATTGCCTCTTATCTTCTGCACTACTATTACTCTCTTTTTTATATGTATAAGTACAACCACAATCTCTTATTCGTTCTTTCAAGTCTACGAAAGGAAAGTTGAAGTCGCCCAGATAGGAGAATAGTCCAGTCATTGTGATTTCTACATATATCATCCAATTTTTCTATTATTAAGTCAAGCTCTTTAGTATTAGGAGGTCTATATATTACTATGTTCATTAATTTTTCAGATTCAAATTCTACCGCTATTAGTTCACATTCTGAGTTACTATATTTCTCATATATTTTTCCTTGTTTTTTGTCTTTCCCATATATTGCGGTTCTCCCTTGATTCCTATTTTTTCTATCTGATCTATAAGTTTTGAACCCTTTTATTTGATCATCATTCCCAGAGAGAGAGAGAGAGAAGTTTTCCTAAGAGAGAGAGAGAGAGAGAGAGAGAGAGAGAGAGAGAGAGAGGTTTCCTAAGAGAGAGAGAGAGAAAAACAGAGAAAGTATTCTTAATGAACGTATCTCTTCACTTGTACCAAACGCGACAACACTATAAAAGGCAAGAGAGAGAGAGAGAGAGTACAAACTCCCTTAATAATAGATTTAAACACGAATCTCCCTCCCTTGATAGAGAACCGTCACAAACATATCAACTCTTTTTTGGCAGCAAAGCGGAATGATTGACGGGATTGATTAACCTTGCGTCATCTAGCAAAAGGTGGTTCGTTTTTTAACGCTTTATGCAAAGTCTGCTTCTGAAGTGAAGGAAGATCTCTCTCTTATCTTTTTAATAATGATTTTGAACACTAAAAGGTGAATTTTCGAATCCATAAGAAAGTTCCCTAAAACACTGTTGAGGAATAAAGGTAAAATATATTAAATATAAATGTTGAATGCAAATTTTATTTGATACAATTTTTATTTTATAAATAATTTTATTTGATAGAATATTTATTTTATTCATATTTCATTTGATATAAGTTTTATTTATTACAAGTTTTATTAAACCCAAATTTGTTTAATACAAATCTTATTTGATACAATTTTTAATTTATAAATAATTTTATTTGATATAATATTTATTCAATACAGATTTCATTTGATACAAGTTTTATTTAATACAAATATTATTAAACCCAAACTTGTTTAATACAAATTTTATTTGATACAATTTTTATTCTATAAACAATTTTATTTGATATATTATTTATCTAATAAAAATTTCACTTGATACAAGTTTTATTTAATAAAAATTTTATTCAATACAAATTTGTTTAATACAAACTGTATTTGATTACCATTCTTATTTTAAAAAAAATTTTATTTATAATATTTATTTAATATAAATTTCACTTGATGCAAGTTTTATTTAAGACAAATTTTATTAAATGCAAATTTTATCTTATCTTTTTTTATTTATACAAATTTGTTCAATACATTTATTTTTATAAAATGTTTTAATAAAAATTTTATTTGATACAGATTTATCTAATACGTGTTTATTTAATACAGATTATATCTAATATGAATACACTTTGCAAAACACAGAAAGAATTAGTTATACTTCTCTTTATCCAAAGCAACAATATTAAGGATTCGATTTCTGTTGTCAATTCTCTTAATAAAACCTGCTTTGCCAAAAAACCTTTTAGGTCTCGTAATTTTTAATCTCAGTAAATGAAAAATTAATTCAAAGTACAATTATACTTTCTAACTTGACCAAAATTCAACACTAATAAATACTTGATATTCCTAATAAAATACATTATTAAAATCCTATTCAAGTCTTATGTCTTCTGATTATTTAAAAAAAAATAATCGGAAAAACTAAAACTCGTCTTGTATGTTTCTTTATGCCCCGAAAAAAATCACTCTATTTTTTATAAGTAAGTTAAAAAAAATTCTCTTTCACTCCCTGACTTAAAACAATAAATAAATTTGTCGTTTTTTGAAAAAGAAACGGACATCAGATACAAACAAATAAAACTTATTCTCAGTTGGAAGGTGCACTTTATGCGAAAGGTCACAGAGAACCCAGACTCTCTCTCTCTCTCTCTCTCTCTCTCTCCTCTCTCTCTCTCTCTCTCTCTCTCTCTCTCTTCTGCTAAATGGAAACGAATATATACTCAATATCAAACTTACCTATACTGAGATATTTTTCCAATATACTATTTTGTTGTACGCATACTCTGCAATTATAGCAAAGCTCTCTCTCTCTCTCTCTCTCTCTCTCTCTCTCTCTCTCTCATAGCAACAAATATTTTCTTGGATTCAAATGTAACCGAGATGAGGTATTTTTCCTGTATGTTATTTTGTTACATACATTTAATGCTTAAACCGTTTGTACTCTTAAATCAATTGCACGTACAAAGAGATATATTTCTTATGCGCTGCAATGTTGTATACATTTAATACAACTGCATCCATAGTAAGATTTTAAATGCATCAATTATCATCACAATGGTAAAACTACGCAATTCAGCTATTTAATTCGCTTACGAAAACGTACTACCTGGGTGCAAATTCCTGAGATGTACAATGGTGGTATTGCACCAGCCCTGGTTTTATTTTAATTTTTTTCTATACCCCTAGGTTAGGTTAGGTTAAGTTTGGGACCCTAACCTTTCGTAATTAGGGTATGGGAAATTTAACGAGATTATCTCCAAGCAGATTCTATGGTTAGTTTTTAAGATATGGCCCCCTGCTTTTTTCAGGGAGAGGTCCACTCACTTGGTTACCTAAGTCCCAAATGCAACAAGTGTCCGTGTTACTTGCGAGATAAATGTCTGACACACGTCTGTTTTATCATTGTTTTCTTGCGAGAGTAAAGTTTAGGAGTTGGAGTTCGTGCAGTTTCGGGGGACATTCCAAAGGAGAGGAGGGGTAGGGGGAGGGAGTGGTGTCCCCAGGGAGGAGTTTTCTGAAGTTTGTTAAAGAATTTTTATTTTGTTATAATTTTTACATTTTAGGTAGTTTGTGGGTAAGGAATTACTATGATGCGCGTATGCATTCATGTTTAATATATATGTATGTACATATATGTATATACATATATCTATACAATTACATAAATCCATATCTATATATGTGTATATTTATATATTTATATTTATTAAAGCTTCAAGTCCTACGTCATACATCCACTTACAATATGCCAATCTTTATAGTTTTCAATTGAACTAATGCAAAATTTTCAAGTCTACCTCAGTAATCAGAAAGAAACGTGAGAGAAAAAGCCAGAGGGAGGGAGAAACAGCTAGAGAGAGAGAGAAAGAGAGAGAGAGAGAGATATTAAACGAATGCAAACTATCAAAAATAGATCAGGAACCAGAAATAAAATGACAGATAGTGATTGAGGGAGAAAGATATTTTGGAACAACAGAAACAACACGAGAGAGAGAGAGAGAGAGAGAGAGAGAGAGAGAGAGAGAGAGAGAGAGAGAGAGAGGTTATCCAGGATCTTCTAAAAGCTTCGCAAGACAAGATTCAGTGGATAGCAGAACCTTTTTACCTGAATTGGCGCAGCATCCAATCCTTTTTCGGAGATTGGGAGATCTTTCGCATTACTCTACAGCGAGAGAGAGAGAGAGAGAGAGAGAGAGAGAGAGAGAGAGAGAGAGAGGAGAGAGTATCTTTTTTTCTTACTTTCTTTGTCTACGGTACACGTACCGCTCTCTCGAGTAGTGCCATTTTGCTTGGTGAGATGTACCTGTGCACAGTCTGATTAATCAACAGATATCACGCGTTTAACATACGTCTAGAAATCGAAAAATATCTAGAAGTGTTCGTGAACTGTCGGTAATAAGATTAGTGTGAAAATGGTAGGATAAAGCGTCTACTAAGTTAGTTTATCGAATGAAATGTTGTAAATCAGATCAAAATGGAAGTAAGTTCCAACTGTGGAAAAAAATGATGAAATCTTGCGTGTATAGCAGATATACAATATGATGACCTAGCAAGAAGGGAGCTGGCATTTCTCATCTATGAGATCAATAACAGCCCTAATCAAAAAGATTCAAAAGCATTCATAGACATATTAGAAGGATATGATCCTTCAAACTGGAACAAATCAACAGAAAACATCTTGAAAATAATTGAAGGAGTTCCAAATAAAATCCAAGTGGTCAAGAGACTTATAAAGAAAATTTACATCAATCAACATATTCCGACAAAGAAAATGAATAAGGTGAACATTGTGAATATACTAATTGATGCAATAGGAAAAAGAATGCAAACTGTGTAAGGTATGGTATAGCATAGTTAATCCACAAAACCTGATTAGAAAATGTTCTGCATGCAACATTCCAACGCATCCTCAATCTCCTAAAGTCATGCAAAATATGAATAAGGTTACCAGAGCATTTTGCTCAATATGTCTCTCATGGATACACAATGTTATTAAATCAAGACTTAATGTGCAAATAGTAGAGGATGAAGAAGAAGAGGAAGAGGAAGAAGAAGAAGAGGAAAATGGAAGAGAAGAAAACAAAACTGAAATGACAGAAAAAATAATGAAAACAAAGAACAAGACAAGAGTATGGATGCAGAGATACTCATTGATACTACATATGAGGCAATCAAGAAGCATACATACGAAGAAATAAATTACGACATAACAACACAAAATAAAATCCCGAAGAGGCTCTACCCAGATCTGCACACTGATGGGAAAGAGGAAATAATAGACAAGAAAAAGTCTGCACCCTTTTGAAAAGAGGGAATTACAGATTCGGTGAAAGATATTACTACAAACATCCCAAGGCATGTCACAATTATGAAATCTATGGTAAATGTGCATACCTAGACGGCTATTAGGATGAATGCAGAGATCTACATCCAAAAATATGCAGACCTAAAAGAAGGAAAAGGATGTAAGTTTGACAAAAAATGTAAATATATGCACCGTGTAGCCATGAATCAAAATCAATTAAATAATCAATAAAATAATAAAATCCAAAATAGAAAAGAAACAAATAAAGAGAGGAACAAAGAACATGAGGTGAAGGAAAAAAGCAAGCCATCACCGCCATATGGAGTGTCAGCAAAGAATATCCAAGCATCAGCTCCAAGATACTACACCTCAAGAGATAAATACTGTATATACAATGCTAGGGGATGGTGCAGATATGGAGAAAATTGCAGATTCAGACACAAAATGAATAATTATGATGAAGGAAGATCAAATATTTTGGAAAAGTTGGATTTTTTAATGTCAAAATTTCTGGAAATGAAGAAAAGAACAACATACCAGAACAGGAAAGAGACATGGGAAAATCCTTATTATTACCCATATTAAATGAAGGAGATAACACGCAAACCATCCTAGTGATGAATGCGCAGGGTTTAGTTACAAGTAACTCAAAAAGAAAAATAGAGTTCCTAGAAGAACTAACCCAAATTGAAAAGAAAATAGATATAATGAATATAAGTGAAACCTGGTATTCCCAAGAGACTGGTAATGATGATCAAATAAAATGGTTCCAAACTTATAGATCAGATAGAAAAAAATAGGAATCAAGGGGGAACTGCGATATATGGGAAAGACAAAAAACAAGGAAAAATATATGAGAAATACAGTAACTCAGAATGTGAACTAATAGCGGTAGAATTTGAATCTGAAAAATTAATGAACATAGTAATATATAGACCCCCTAATACTAAAGAGTTTGACACAATAATAAAAAAATTGGATGATATATGTAGAAATCACAAGGACTGGACTATTCATCTATCCGGAGGCTTTAACTTTCCTTTCGTAGACTGGAAAGAATGAATAGGAGACTGTGGTTGTATTTATACATATAAAAAAGAGAGTAATATTAGTGCAGAAGATAAGAGGCAATTCGAAAAACCATTAGATATGCTACTAGAATACAACATTCAACAAATAAATCACCTGCCAACAAGAAAGGAAAATACTTTAGACCTAGTATTTGTGAACAAGGTGAATTATGTTAAAGAAATAATAGTTTATAATGCGAGTATTTCAGACCATAATGTCATAGAATTAACAGTCCATTCTAAAGCAAGTAAAAACAGAGATAAGCAAGAAATGAAAAAGTGGAAAGGATATGGAAAATACAATTTCTACAGAAAAAATATAAAATGGTCAGAAATAAATGAAGAATTAAACAAAGATTGGGATAACATTTTCGTAAGCGATGATATAAAGGTAAGTACAGAGATATTATATAAAATATTAGAGAAAATAGTGGAAAAATATATACCGAAGAAGAAAAGTAAACATCAGTCATGCATACCAAGAGACAGAAGGATCTTGTTCCAGAAAATCAGAAAGTAGAAAAAAGCTATTGCAAAAGAAAAAATGCATAGAAAGTGATGGAACTAAAAAATAAGATAGAAAATGCAGAACAAAAGATTATACAATCAAAAGAAAATGAAAAACGGGACTTGGAAGAAAATACCCTGGTAAATATCAAGCAAAACCCCAAACTATTATACTCGTATGCAAAAAGATGAATAAAAGAAGAATAGAAATAGGCCCTCTAAGAATTGAAGGGAGATTAACGAATGAAAAAAAGGAAATATGCGACATATTGGCAGAAAGATATAAAAGAGAATTCACCCCTAGAATTGATAATGAAGATAATGATACAGAAATAAGGGATGAAAATAGTGAATATTTATCAGATATATATATTAATGAAGCCGATATTGTGCAGGCTATTAATGAAATTAAAAATGGAACTGCAGCTGGGCCTGATGGTGTCCCTGCTATTTTTTTAAAGAGAGTAGTTCACTCTATCGCAAAGCCACTTGCAATATTATTAAGACAAAGTGTAGATACAAGCAAGATTTATGATGAGCATAAATTAGCATATATTACTCTTACTTTCAGAAGTGGATCCAGACTAGAGGCAAGTAACTATAGGCCTGTGAGTCTAACATTACATATTATGAAAGTATATGAAGCAAATTATTATGAAACATTTAATAAAAAATAATTTATTTAATATAGGACAACATGGTTTGTACTTGGAAAAATTACACAAACCCAACCGTTAGTCCACCGTGAGAACATATACAAACATATGAAAAACGGAAATGAAACAGATGTGGTTTATCTAGACTTTGCAAAAGCCTTTGACAAGGTAGATCATAATATATTAGCGAAGAAAATTAGAAAAATATAGTGGGCAAAGTAGGAAGATGGTTAAAAGAATTTTTACATAACAGAAAACAGATAGTTATTGCAAACGATGAGAAATTGGACGAAGCTAAGGCAATATCCGGTGTGCCACAAGGTACGGTGTTAGCTGCATTACTGTTTGTTATTATGATTGCAGACATAAACAGTAATGTTAAGGACTTGGTAGTGAGTAGTTTCGTCGATGACACAAGAATAAGTAGAGAAATTACTTGTGATGAAGATAGGAACGCTCTACAAAGAGACCTTAACAAAGTATATGATTAAGCAGAGGTAAATAGGATGGTATTTAACTTTGATAAATTTGAATCAATAAATTATGGAGATAGAGAAGGAAAGCTATATGCATATAGGGGACCTAATAATGAGAGTCACAAATAAGGAAGCAGTTAAAGACCTTGGTGTGATGTTGAATATGAACATGTTATGCAATGATCAAATAGCAATTCTATTGGCAAAATATGAAGCAAAAATGGGAATGTCGTTACGGCACTTCAAAACAAGAAAAGCTGAACGCATGATTATGCTTTATAAAACGTATGTTCGTGGTCCACTTGAATATTGTAATATGATATTGTAACCTTACTATCAAAAGGATATTGCACAAATAGAGAGTGTACAAAGGTCCTTTACAGCTAGAATAGAAGTTAAGGATCTTGACTACTGGGAAAGACTACAATCCTTAAAATTATATAGTCTAGAAAGGAGAAAAGAACGCTACATGATAATTCAGGCACGGAAACAGATAGAAGGAATAGCTGAAAACATAATGGACTAAAAATATCAGAAAGAGGAAGGAGAGGTAGATTAATAGTGCCCAAACCTATACCAGGAAAAATAAGGAAAGCGCACAGGACATTAATCCAATAAGCACCAACATCGACAATGCAGCGTCTATTCAATGTGTAGCCAGCTCATCTGAGGAATATATCAGGAGTGATCGTAGATGTGTTTAAGAATAATCTCGACAAATATCTAAGCTGCATCCCAGACCGTCCAAGATTAGAAGATGCAAAATATACCGGAAGATGCACTAGCAACTCTCTGGTAGACATTAGAGGTGCCTCACACTGAGGGACCTGAGGCAACCAGAATAAGATGTAAGGTCTGTAAGGTAAGGTCTGTCTTAGGTACGAGGTTTTGCTATCGAGGCCACTTGTCCCTGTACTGGTAAAGAAGAAGGTCATGCTAATGGCAGACAGCTGTTAAAACTGCAATTGCAGAGAGAGAGAGAGAGAGAGAGAGAGAGAGAGAGAGAGAGAGAGAGAGAGAGAGAGAGAGAGATAAAATTAATATATAACTTTTCAAATATAAATCAGTAAACAGAGAGAAAAGTGGAAAGAGAGAGAGAGAGAGAGAGAGAGAGAGAGAGAGAGAGAGAGAGAGATAAAAAATATAAACTTTTCAAATATAGATCAGAAAGCAGAGAGAAAAGTGGAAAACTGAGAGGGAGAGAGAGGAGAGAGAGAGAGAGAGAGAGAGAAAGAGAGAGAGAGAGAGAGAGAGAGAGATGAAACTAATATAAAAATTTTCAAATATAGATCAGTAAACAGAGAGAAAAGTGGAAAGAGACAGAGAGAGAGAGAGAGAGAGGGAGAGAGATGGAGAGAGAGAGGGAGGGAGAGAGAGAGAGAAAGATGTGAAATTAATACAAAACTTTTCAAATATATATCAGTAAATAGAGAGAAGAGTGGAAAAAATGAGAGAGAGAGAGAGAGAGAGAGAGAGAGAGAGAGAGAGAGAGAGAGAGAGAGAGAGAGAGAGAGAGATGAAATAAATAGAAAACTTTTCAAATCTAGATCAGGAAGTAGAGAGAGAGAGAGAGAGAGAGAGAGAGAGAGAGAGAGAGAGAGAGATGAATCTAATACAAAACCTTTCATATCTAGATCAGTAAGTAGAGAGAGAGAGAGAGAGAGAGAGAGATGAAATTAATACAAAACTTTTCAAATCTAGATCAGGAAGTAGAGAGACCTTACAGACCTTACAGACCTTACATCTTGTTCGGGTTGCCCCAGGTCCCTCAGTGTGAGGCACCTCTAATGTCTACCAGAGAGTTGCTAGTACATCTTCCGGATATTTTTGCATCTTCCAATCTTGGATGGTCTAGGATGCAGTTTAGATATTTGTCGAGCTTATTCTTAAACACATCTACGCTCACTCCTGATATATTCCTCAGATGAGCTGGCAACGCATTGAATAGACGCTGCATTATCGATGCTGGTGCGTAGTGGATTAATGTCCTGTGTGCTTTCCTTATTTTTCCTGGTATAGTTTTGGGCCACTATTTCTACCTCTGCTTGCTCTTTTCTGATATTTTTAGTTCCATGATATTTTCTGCTATTCCTTCTATCTGTTTCCATGCCTGAATTATCATGTAGCGTTCTCTTCTCCTTTCTAGACTATATAATTTTAAGAATTGTAGTCTTTCCCAGTAGTCTAGGTCCTTAACTTCTTCTATTCTAGCTGTAAAGGACCTTTGTACACTCTCTATTTGTGCAATATCCTTTTGATAGTGTGGGTACCATATCATATTGCAATATTCAAGTGGACTACGAACATATGTTTTATAAAGCATAATCATGTGTTCAGCTTTTCTTGTTTTGAAGTGCCGTAACAACATTCCATTTTTGCTTTACATTTTGCCAACAGAGTTGCTATTTGATCATTGCATAACATGTCCCTATTCATCATCACACCAAGGTCTTTAACTGCTTCCTTATTTGTGATGGTCTCTTTATTAGGTCCCTTATATGCATATAGCTTTCTTTCTCTGTCTCCATAATTTTATTGATTCAAATTTATCAGAGTTAAATACCATCCTATTTACCTCTGCCCAATCATATACTTTGTTAAGGTCTCTTTGTAGAGCGTTCCTATCTTCATCACAAGTAATTTTCTCTACTTATTCTTGTGTCATCTGCGAAACTACTCACTACCGAATCCTTCACATTATTGTCTATGTCTTCAATCATAATAACAAAACAGTATTGCAGCTAACACCGTACCTTGCGGCACACCGGATATTACCTTGACTTCATCCGATTCTCGTCGTTTGCAATAAACTATCTGTTTTCTGTTGTGTAGAAATTCTTTTAAACCATCTTCCTACTTGTATCCACGATATTGTGTTTTCTATTTTCTTCGCTAATATATTATGGTCTACTTTATCAAAAGCTTTTGCAAAGTCTAAATAAACCACATCTGTTTCATTTCCGCTTTTCATATTTTTGAATATGTTCTCACGGTGGACTAACAGTTGGGTTTGTGTACTTTTTCCGGTGTACGAAACCATGTTGTCCTTTATTAAAACAAATTATTTTTTATTAAATGTTTCATAATATTTTTCTTCATTACCCTTTCATACACTTTCATAATATGTGATGTTAGACTCACAGGCCTATAATTACTTGCCTCTATGTCTTGATCCACTTTGAAAGTAGGGGTAATATATGCTAATTTGTGCTCATCATAAATCTTGCCTGTATCTACACTTTGTCTTAATAATATTGCAAGTGTGGCTTTGCGATAGAATGAACTACTTTCTTTACAAAATAGCAGGAATTCCATCAGACCCTGCAGCAGCTCCATTTTTAATTTCATAATAGCCTGCACAATATCAGCTTCATTAATATCTATGTCAGCTAAATATTCACTATTTCATCCCTCCCTTACTTTCTATATCATTATCTTCATTATCTATTCTAGGGGTGAATTCTCTCTTATATCGTTCTGCCAGTATGTTGCAAAATTTCCTTTTTTTCATTCGTTAATCTCCCTTCAATTCTTCAGAGGGCCTATTTCTATTCTTCTTTTATTCATCTCTTCGCATATGAGAGTATAATAGTTTGGGTTTTGCTTGATATTTAATAGGGTTTTTTTCTTCCAAGTCCCGTTTTTCATTTTCTTTTGATTGTATAATCTTTTGTTCTGCATTTTCTATCTTACTTTTTAGTTCTATAACTTTCCATGCATTTTTTTCTTTTTGCAAGACCTTTTTTTCCACTTTCTGATTTTCTGGAACAAGATCCTTCTGTCTCTTGGTATGCATGAATGATGTTTACTTTTCTTCTTCGTTATATATTTTTCCACTATTTTCTCCATATTTTATATAATATCTCCGTATTTACCCTTATTATGTCATCACTTACGAAAATGTTATTACCCAATCTTTGTTTAATTCTTCATTAATTTCTGACCATTTTATATTTTTACTGTAGAAGTTGTATTTTCCATATCCTTCCCACTTTTTCATTTCTTGCTTATCTCTATTTTCACTTGCTTTGGAATGAACTGTTAATTCTATGACATATGGTCTGAAATACTCGCATTATAAACTATTATTTCTTTAACATAATTCATCTCGTTCACAAATACTAGGTCTAAAGTATTTTCCTTTCTGTTGGCAGGTGATTTATTTGTTGAATGTGTATTCTAGTAGCATATCTAATAGCTTTCAAATTGCCTCTTATCTTCTGCACTACTATTACTCTCTTTTTTATATGTATAAGTACAACCACAATCTCCTATTCGTTCTTTCCATTCTACGAAAGGAAAGTTGAAGTCACCAGATAGGAGAATAGTCCCAGTCCTTGTGATTTCTACATATATCATCCAATTTTCATATTAAGTCAAACTCTTTAGTATTAGGAGTCTATATATTACTATGTTCATCAATTTTTCATTCAAATTCTACCGCTATTAGTTCACATTCTGAGTTACTATATTTCTCATATATTTTTCCTTGTTTTTTGTCTTTCCCATATATTGCGGTTCCCCTTGATTCCTATTTTTTCTATCTGATCTAAAGTTTGGAACCCTTTTATTGATCATCATTCCCAGTCTCTTGGGAATACCAGGTTTCACTTATATTCATTATATCTATTTTCTTTTCATTTTGGGTTAGTTCTTCTAAGTACTCTAGTTTTCTTTTTGAGTTACTCGTAACTAAACCCCTGCGCATTCATCACTATGATGGTTTGCGTGTTTTCTCCCTTCATTTAATACTGGTAGTAATAAGGATTTTCCCATGTCTCTTTCCTGTTCTGGTATGTGTTCTTTTTTTCATTTCCAGAAATTCTGACTTATTTAAAAAATCCAACTTTTCCATAATATTTGATCTTCCTTCATCATAATATTCATTTTGTGTCTGAATCTGCAATTTCTCCGTTTCTGCAATATCCTCTTGCATAATAAATACAGTTATTATCTCTTGAGTAGAATTTCGGAGCTGATGCTTTGAAATTTTTTGCTGACACCTCTGCATATCTCATTGTGGTTTGCTTTTCTCTTTTACCTGATATTCTTGATTTCTCTCTTTATTTGTTTCTTTCTTATTTTGGATTTTATTACTTGGTTGGTTATTTATTTGATTATGATTCATGGCTACAGGGTGCATATATTTGCATTTTTTTGTCGAACTTACATCCTTTTCCTTCTTTTAGGTTTTTACATATTTTTGGATGCAGATCTCTGCAATCATCCCCATATCCATCTAAGTATGCACATTTACCATATATTCATAGTTTTGACATATCTTAGGATGTTTGTAGTAACATCTTTCTCCAAATCTGCAATTCCCTCTTTTCAAAAGGTTGCAGATTTTGTCTTTCTTGTCTATTTTTTCCTCTTTCCCGTCATTGTGTAGATCTGGGTAGAGCCTCTTCGGGATTTTGCTTTTCTGTTGTCATATCGTAATTTATTTCTTCGTAGGTATGCTGCTTTATTGCCTCATATGTAGTATCAATGAGTATCTCTGCATCCATACTTTTATCTTGTTCTTTGTTTTCCTTATTTTTTTCTGTCATTTCATTTTTGTTTACTTCTCTTCCGTTTTTCCTCTTTCTTCTTTTTCTTCTTCTTCTTCCTCTTCCTCTTCTTCTTCATCCTCAACTATTTGTACATTCAGTCTTGATTTAATAACATTGTCTATCCATGATAGGACATGTTTGAACAAAAAATTCTTGTATCTTTTCTCAAATCTTGTATTACCTCAGCACACTGTGGATGGGTCGGAATGTTGCATGCAGCACATTTCTGATTAGGTTTGTGGATTGACTATGCTATACCAAACCTTACACAGTTTGCATGCTTTTGGCATTCTTTTTCCTAATGCATCAATTAGGATATTCACAAGATCACCTTATTCATTTTCTTTGTCGGAATATGTTTGGTTTATGTATATTTTCTTTATGAGTCTCTTGACCACTTGGATTTTATTTGGAACTTCTTCAATTATTTTCAAGATGTTTTCATTAGATTTGTTCCAGTTTGAAGGATTATATCCTTCTAATATATCTATGAATGCTTTTGTATCTTTTTGGTTAGGACTGTTGCTGATTTCATAGATGAGAAATGCCAGTTCCCTTCCTGCTACCTCATCGTATTGCGAATCTGCTAAACACGCCAAATTACGCCACCTCTTCCCGCAGTTGGAACTTACTGCCATCTTGATTTGATTTATAGTATTACACTTGATAAAACTAACTTAGAAGACGCTTTATCCTACTATTTTCACACTAATCTTATCACCGATAGTTCACGAACACTTCTAGATATTTCTCAAATTCTAGTCGTATGTTAAACTTGTGATATCGTTGATTAATCTGACTTCACGCGGGTACGTCTCACCAAGCAAGATGGCTACTACGAGAGAGAGAGAGAGAGAGATGAAACTAATACAAAACCTTTCATATCTAGATCACTAAGCAGAGAGAGAGAGAGAGAGAGAGAGAGAGAGAGAGAGTCCTTATAGACCTTACAGACCTTACATCTTGTTCGGGTTGCCCCAGGTCCCTCAGTGTGAGGCACCTCTAATGTCTACCAGAGAGTTGCTAGTACATCTTCCGGTATATTTTGCATCTTCCAATCTTGGATGGTCTGGGATGCAGGTTAGATATTTGTCGAGCTTATTCTTGAACATATCTACGCTCAGTCCTGATATATTCCTCAGATGAGCTGGCAACGCATTGAATAGACGCGGCATTGTCGATGTTGGTGCATAGTGGATTAATGTCCTGTGTGCTTTCCTTATTTTTCCTGGTATAGTTTTGGGCACTATTAATCTACCTCTGCTTGCTCTTTCTGATATTTTTAGTTCCATGATGTTTTCTGCTATTCCTTCTATCTGTTTCCATGCCTGAATTATCTGTAGCGTTCTCTTCTCCTTTCTAGACTATATAATTTTAAGGATTGTAGTCTTTCCCAGTAGTCAAGATCCTTAACCTCTTTTATTCTAGCTGTAAAGGACCTTTGTACACTCTTTATTTGTGCAATATCCTTTTGATAGTGTGGATACCATATCATATTGCAATATTCAAGTGGACTATGAACTTATGTTTTATAAAGCATAATTGTGTTCAGCTTTTCTTGTTTTGAAGTGCCGTAACAACATTCCCATTTTTGCTTTACATTTTGCCAATAGAAT
>NC_061100.1:99895702-99953202 GCF_015104395.2 Macrobrachium nipponense | reverse complement strand
CGTTAGTGAGCGTTTCCGGCACTGCAAAGAAAACAAACCGAACGCGTCTGCAGCATCGGATTTTTAAGGGCTCGAATCATCGAAACAACGCGCACGGGGGAAACTGAAGCCAAACCAGGTCGTCCGCTAAATAGAGAGGAGGACCAGGGCCGTGTGTCGTTATCGGAACACCGTGACTTCCCACAAAAGCAAGCTAAGTACAATTTTTTATTCATTTGGAGTAACTTTGAGTGTTTCCTTTACAGGTAGAATTCGTTATTCCTGTGGCTGAAGTTACGAGACATTCTTAATCTTACTTTTTTACAGAAATTATCTATTATCAGTTGAGAATTTCCGCCTTACTGCGAGTTTTTATCTTTGAGTGTCTGTTTCCAGAAAGTTCTACTGAAATATCATAATCATATACTATGTTAATTTTATCATTTTGGGTGTTATATTAATCCTTACGTAACAAATCATATTAAAACAGTGAATATGCGTTTACGCAGTGGACGTCTGTATTTTATCAGATGCATGGATAGGGTCGTTAAGCACCGTAGTGATTAGGAAAAACACACAAAAAACAAGTGGAACACCGTACAAATCTATATAAAATTAGAGGTAACACTATTTCGGGTGCATGACAATAAATGCTCCTTTGCAAAGTCCCCGATCGCAGTTTTAGCCTTGATTTTTTTGAGTTATATAAATATCGAACCTCAATGACTCAACTTAACTTTAAAAACAAATATGGCTGGATTGCAAGGAATAACATGTCTGTAAAAACTTCAATCAGGCTAAATGCGCTGACCAGGATCCCTCACTATTTCAAATTTTAGCAAAGAATGAAGTTACGAACAGTTAATATTGTATGCAGTAGTGATAACTTGTCTTATTAGTAATCGCTCAGTTCCTAATAGTTCGTCATTCATTGCTTTATACGTAACCAGCAACATAATGCTAAAAACACACAATACGTTGCCGATGGTAATAAAGAGAAGGATCCTAATTATTACAAAAAGAAATAGAAACAGTAGCCCGTTCAGAATCAAACAAGCAAACTCGGTGACTGTGTCACCTAGTCAAGCGGTCAAGGTCAGTCAAAAAAAAAACTGCCGAAGTGTTCAAAGCAAAGCAAATTCCACACAATAAGCGACTCTAGCAGAGTGGGGAAAAAGCGATGTTGGATCATACATCCCAAATACCTTTTTAAAATTAAAAAGGAATTTCCCTATGCATCACACGACCGTATAAAGTAATCAGAGCAGGTTTTCGTTTTTTTTTCTTTTTTTTTTTTTTAATACATAAGTTATTATAAGTAGTGGTGGATTAAGCCCGACTGTACGCGCCGTAAAATTAGAATATCTTGAGTTTATTTCATTAGTACACGATTATCCTGTATTTACGGACTCACCGTCTGTTGTTCGAACTTCCCTAATGAGAAGTCCGGATAAGCGAGCGTTTACAGATACCTCTATAGTTATAAAAAACATTGATCTGTATCTAGTGTAATTGTAAGATCCATCTAGGGGTATACAAAATATTATCTTACATCCTGCAAAATAAGGCGTGTTTATCAAAGGGAAATCCTATAAACCTTCAAACATATTAAAATCCGTTTGAACATAAAATGAGACAGTTAATCAAATAATAACTTATATAAAGGAACTATACATTTGTCTCATAAATCATAACATTGTTCAAATGACCCAACAGAATTCTCCCATAACCGCAGTCGCACTTTGCACGCAAAATCTCGAGAAGCATGCACCCCTCGAAAGTCTTAGTGCGTGTAAAAGACTTTGCTGGGAAATGAAATTTTAATCCTTCCCGACACTTCTGAAATATAACGATTTCCGCGAACAAAGCCCTAAAAGTATACATATCGTGGATACGGAAGTTATAAATATCGCATTTTTTATTGTTGCTAATTTTTAATCACGCCCACCAGTCGTGGATGAATCTCTCTGATAATCTATCTAAAGTAATATCCGTAAAGTCATTCAAGCAGAGGTGATTCCAGCAGATTTTTTTTTAATTTTCTACCTGAATACCAGGAAGTTTCTCCACTGGCGAGTTGATCTCTGGAAAAAAAACGGATGTAATTTAACACAAAACACGGTCTAAGACAAACATAAAGCTATTTACGTACCTTCGTATAGATTCTCAATGAAATTTCAAAATAGAGATAAATGACGAAGTTGAAAAAAGTTAGTAATAGGAGTCATTAGGAAATCAAATAAGCCCATATAATTTTTCCCTCAAATGTCATGCCATAAAAGATCGGACTTCTTGTATCTGCGTAGATTTCTGACGCTTAAAAACAAGGAAACAAAGACTCCGATAGTTTCCAGTGCCATGTACCGACGACATCTTACTCTGTTAGGTTAGAATAAATTTTTTTTTTTTTTCACCACTAATTGGACTTACTTTAAAGGCTTTTACCTGATACCATTACCTAAGTGATTGTACCTCATATACCGTTTTCAGCACACTCAGGGGACATTATCAATTTTTACATATGCCTCTGGCTTACGTTGCGCCCCCAATTACAATATAGTGTTTGGAGACTTTTAGGGGATACCCTACATGCCTATATGGATGATCTAATCAATTTTTCTAATACCTTAGAAGTACATTCAACATAAACTAGAGCTAGTGCTACAGAGACAAAGACAAATAATCTCAGAGTAAAATATCTAAATGTGAGTTTTTTAAAACCGAACATGTTTATCTAGGTTTTATGTGTCTGGTCAAGGTCTTAAAAGTAGTCCATGGTAAGGTGTCGGCTATTCATAACTTTCCGGTACTTATTAACGTAAAAGATACAGCACTTTTGCGCTGTAGTGGGTATTACAATCGTATGTAAATATGTAACTCTTCAATCATGACAGCTCCTTTAACAGATCTTACGAAGAAGAGCGTAGATTTATTAGGTCTAAAAAGCATCAAACAGGCGTTCGATATCTTAAAAGCGGAATAATGCAGCTTACCTAACTTAAAAATCCCTGATTTAAATAAGGATTTTTTTTATTGCAACAGACGCCTCAGACCAAGGGGTAAGAGGGATACTACTTCAGTAATATGATAAACAGTTCTTCCCTATAGCTTTTTATTCACGTAAACTAAAGCCCTCTGAAAGTAAATATGCAGTAATAGGCAAGGAAGGGCTAGGTATCTTTAACACTAGTACATTTTAAGTTCATAATCTATGGCTATCCTGATAAAAGTCCTTACTGAACATGAGTCCTTACCGAGTTTTTCAAAGGCTTTAATCACAGTCCAAAAGGAAACTCGGTGACAAATGATCATTCAGGTCTTTGGAGCCAAGATAAGATATCTACCTGGGAAAGCAAATATCATAGCTGACGCATTATCCCGCAATCCCGCACCATACAGCAAAGAACCATTAATTAGACTAAAAGATATAGAAACATCCGTGCCTATTGTTAAACCGTATCTAAAACAAGAAAATTCCTTAACCCAAGAGATCGCGACCATTGAATATCTGGGTTGGAGCGCAGAACTGTTACAAACTGAACAAAGCAAGCGTCAACAGACATACCCAAACAATAAACACTTCGAACGGAAACAGAGTCAGCAGCAATAAACACCAAACAATAAACACATCGAAACGGAACAGGGTCAGTGGCTAGAAAAAAAACAATAAACACTTCGAGCAGAAACCCTAAAGCAAAGTATATTTATAGTATGTGTATCAGAATAATGTAATCAAATGTAATGTTATATGTAGGTCTGTGACGAGGAAAACCCGAAGAACACAGCAGAGGACTAACGACCAGGTAGTAGTAATAATCTCTTTCATACCAATCGTCATAAACTGGTTGCATTCCGTCATCCAGGGTTCCATACTATGTCACAGAAAGCCAAATCACTATTTTACTGGCCTACAATGCTTACAGATATAAAAAGCACATAACTGATTGTAACACGTGTCATGAAAACAAGGGACACTACTAAGACACCTGTCAGTTAAGGGCCTATCCTGTGCCAAATCAATCCTTGAAAGAATATACGTAGAATTATTAACAGAATTACGAGTCTGACAGAGGGAATAAACACTTCTTAGTGTTAATAGTTCCTTGACACGTTATATAGAATTAATAGCACTAAAAAACAAACACCGCAATTGAGTGCGTTACGAATATTTATGAGTGCTAAATCAGTAAATATGGAATTCAACACATAATAATCTGTGACTCGGGTGGTGTAAATCAATAATAATCTCCTTAACACGTGGTGTGAATTCCTTTCCATTAAGAAAACCAATAATATATTTTATCACCCAGAGTCAATCGGTTTGGTAGAATAACGGATAATTAAATAGGAAGTTGTCAATGTCTTACGAGTTACAACTCGTGATGTTGGATCCGAACTGGATTATAGCGGTTCTAGCGGTTTTAAATACCTTTATCATATATATCTTGTATCTATAGAATTGATGCCGCAAGTAGCCTTATACGGTACGTCGCTAGAACACTTTTCCACATATTCAAGCCAACCATTAATTTATCAAATATATATATAAATATAAATATACATATAAATATAAAAAAATAAAAAAATATGGATACAAGTGGAGTCAATATAATACACTCCGTAAGAAGTCGGAAGGGTTACAAATTATAATAAAAAAGGAATCACGATAATATCAATAAACAAAACGTAACCATTAAATATCCAAAAATATATATGCGTAAAGATTTGAACTCTAACTTAACGCTTTAGTAATGAAACACAAATAAGCTAAAAGTTCAAACACATATCAAAACCTACTGACATATTGTCTGTCCCGGTGATTTATATTCGTAGTCAATGAAAAAAAAAAATTAAATAAATAAATAAATAAATAAAATAATAATAAAAATAAAATAAATAAAATAAAATAAAAGAGATTTTAAAGTCAGGAAGTCTAGAAGTGAAAATGTTATCTATGGAATAATCCTATATGAATCTTATACAGGGCTAATAATATATATAGAATTTGTATGGAAACCTTTTTCATATAGTTTGAATAACGGAAATATTTATTTAACATAATGCCAACATGAAACTAATATATTGTTCAATTTTGGTACTGTTGTTTTTTTTTTTTCAGACATTCTTCTCATGCGGGTGGAGAATTAAAACACCTAAAATATCATTTGAAAATACTAAAGTCGTATCTCTTACAGCAAGTAACGTAACTCTTAGCTGGCTGAGAGCAATCTCCTGCCAAGTGACGACGTCATCATTGCCGTATCAGCATCTGTTCCTTTTAACCTCAATAATCTGCTTACACAGGCTTCATCTGTGTGTCGTCTCTGCTTGCAAAAGCAGATTGACTGGAGAAAAGGAATGCTTAGTTCATGAACTTCACATGTGGTTCATAGGTCACATGACAGGCCACATAACATATTCTTATCCATGTGTGTAATGCAATTAGTTAAGGACTTGTAATCATTTTAAAATTAATGAACAATATAAGCAAATAGAATTTCTATAACAACAAAATGAATTAATTTTTTTTTTCTGAACCTCATAGACATTTAGAAGTATCAAGATATGTATATATGAAATATTTACTTTCAACATTAGCCTATTACAATTCAAGTAAAAAACATCATGGGAAAATGTTACATTTTCTTGAAAAACCCAAAGTTTATATAGAAATTAGTTACATAGTGGGTTTTTCGTTGCATCTCCTACCTATTAATAATTTTTTAATAGTTAACCTCAGAGGATGCGCACGAGAAAATTGAATATGAAACTTTTGTTAGGGCACATAGAATCATGATTAATATTCTCTTTGACTCTTATGTTGCCTGGCAATCTTACAATTAGCTCCGTTTTCCACTTCTTTGTCTAGTAACTTACTACCAGTAATATCGAATTTTCTTTGAGATTCGTAATGATATCTATTTATTTTTTATAATTATGGATATTTTTACAAGTCATCATAGACCTGGATAGGTTCACTCATTGTTAATGCCATGGATAAAAAAGTTTGTACAGCGGACTCTTTTGAATTCCGAAATATCAGCGAATTCATGTGGGTTAAGTCTGGTCTAAATGGCTCTCTCCCCATCCCCTGTATTTGGATGTCGTCTGAATTTACTTTGCCCTTCCCGTTTGACAAGTATAATTTCACTTGCAGGCTGATTAATGGAACCTGGTTACAGTATCCTGCAGTACGAGAGTTTCACATCGCAACTTCAAAAAATCGTTCGTCGCAGCGGACGACTACAGTCAAGTAACAACCGCCTACAATGTGAAAGGAATTTCATGGACTTCTTCGACCGACACCGTATCTCGTCGTTAATCTCGTTTTAATGCGGAATGCTCCAGCGGCTGTCGGAATTCGACTACAAAAAGGGACATACTTCCGACAATTACGACCCGAAGGATATTCAACTCTACTTTGCTGGCGAAGGACTCGTGCTGGGATGATCTATTCATCGCGAACGTAATCGTGTAGCTTAGGATGCAGAGAATAAGTATGAGGCGCAAATGGGGGGGGGAGGGGGGGGAAAATAGAACGTTGGAACCCGACCCAGGCCAAATTTTCCCCTTGTTTTAACCATTGAAAAAGGCCGTTTCAATTGGCTAAAGGTGGTTGTCTGGAACTGTGTAATGGACGAAAAGTGGTTCGAAAAGCTAGTTAAAAGTGAAGTAGTATAACCTCGGTCATGTATCCTATATATATAAAGTATCATGTATCCTATATATAATTGATCATAAATAACAGAGTCGAAATATATCTTTGCGTGTAGCAATAGGAATCTCTTATATAAATGATCATAAATAACAGAATCTAAATATATCTTTGTGCGTGTACGCAATAGGAATCATTTAAAGTGCACATATATTAATCATAATTATATGAATCCATATACATATGTATAAACAAATCAGGTAGCCTATTAATCAATCTCTTACCTTATATCTTACCATTATCTGCAGTTATTTATGAGTTAATATATGAATTAATGAATCAGATATATAACATTTAGCATAAAAATCAACGAATCAATCAGCATAAACATTAATAACTTTATCAATTCATATATGAAATTTTTTATCAGTTAAAATATGATTTTTATCATGTTAATCTTCATTCTATGCAATTATCAGAGTACATTAGTATTTTCTGTAGCATAAGTATCTTAAAGAGATGAAGTGAAAAAACTGTATCATTATATATCATGTGATCACTATTATTTACCAATATCATTGTTTTATATTTTATTACTTGAATCAATTCATGTACACCATGAATTTTTATTTACTTATATATATATATATATTCACATAGTGTCTGTATCACAATCCTATAAGTCAAATGCAAGTCAAGTTTGAGTAATATTCAGTAGTGGTTTTGGTAGCTGACCGAGCTAATGTTTAAGTGTTTACATAATAAAAATATGGAATGTTAGTCCATATATATAAAAGTCTAAAAAACTAAAGAGGTCACCAGATTGCTTGCAGGAATGTGATCAGACTAGAGACGCTAAAGATGGACGTATACAATAAGTATGTAAGCTAAGATAACATGCCGTCACCTGTAGTCATTCAATTGTTTATAAAACATTAGTCCAAGCTCCCTGCTTGAGACAACTACCCCGACCTATTATTCAAACGGCCTACGTGATCTGTAGCGTGTCTCATTCGATTGTGTGTTCGTATGAAACTATGTCATCTGATAGTATGTTCATATGTTCGAACTACTGTCTGTTCCTTCATAACTTGTAACAGAGATGGTAGACGGGCAGAACAGAGTTAGCTATCGTCATTAGAAGACCTGTACCTCTTTACCTAAGCTTTATCATGTAGAGGAATAGGATTAGCCATCATCATTGGCAGAAGCGATCAAGCTATCGTCATAGAAGACTTGTACGATCATACCTGATCTTCATCATGTAAAACTTCAGAAGAATATACTATTTTTATACCTTGTGTTTTCTACAAGAACCTCACCGAACCATGAGTTTAACACATCGTCGTAAAGATAATACCGACTTCGTAAGTGATCTACAAAACCCCAGACACTCCATTGAAGATGGAAGTGCAATACCAACCGACTTAGCGTATAGATTATCGCTAGTCTAACATTACCTCATAGGGCGCCTTATCATACAAGGCACAAGCCCTAATATATATATATATATATATATATATATATATATATATATATATATATAGATATATAGATATTTATATATATATATATATATATATATATATATATATATATATATATATATAGTTTATATATATACTTTGTGCCCCGAAGATGTGTTAAATACACGAAAGTACTAGGGAATCTGTCCTTTCGTTTTTTTTAAATTAATCCCTGTGGCTTCTGAACAAATTCACGTGCTTACTTTTGTGATTTCATAGTATATATATATATATATATATATATATATATATATATATATATATATATATATATATATATACATGGTTTTGGTTTGTATGGTGTTTTTACGTTGCCTGGAACCAGTGGTTATTCAGCAACGGGACCAACGGCTTTACGTGACTTCCGAACCACGTCGAGAGTGAACTTCTGTCACCCAGAAATACATATATGGGTATGAGTGTGTGTGTGTGTGTGTATTGTATAATATCAATTATACCTAAAATTACCAGAAGCATCGATAAATTTACTGTATACATGTAAAAGAGAAAAACATAAAATAAAATAAAAAGTTATTAAAATGATTCCCTGACAAGAAACATTGAACAAAACCGAACAGGCTCAACATTTCACCTCAATATTAAGTCTCCATAGCTAATATCTGTTTTCACTCTGAAATGGAAAAGTCGATTTTTTTTATTAAACATCTGCGAGCGTCCTGTTCGAGGGAATATATATATGAGCTGAGCACAAAAAAGTCCTGATTGGAAATGGTAGGGAAGGCTGGAACCCCTATATTTCACCCTGAACTAAAAAAAGGGGGGAAGGGGTGTTATTTTAAAAGCTAGAACTGTTGTGACATTTTTTAAATTTTTTTATTTATTCTTTTTAGAATTCGGTATGGATTCCTGATGCATAGATAGGATAGGAGATTTATGTTGCCTACAAAAGATATATAAGGGCGATAAGACTTGCCTTTATTTATACATAGCATCACAATTTATATACTTCGTGATCAAGTTATTAATATATATATATATATATATATATATATATATATATATATATATATATATATATATATATATATATATATAAACATATATATATATCATTCGAGCTACAAATTTCCTTTAACATCTAATTTGCTCTACCTCGGAATTAATATATTTTCATATATGTACCGAAGGGGAATTTTTAGTTGATAATAATTTCATCCCCTCAGTGGACGGGAACGAAATCAGGATGGACAGTGACGTTATCAAGTCGGCCAACAGAGAGGCTATAAGTTTATATCGATTCTGACCTTACAAATCACCGTCGAACTCGGTGTTTTCCTAATTAGAATCGATATGGAACCCCCTCTACCATGTTAGCCAATTCGAACGTTTGACCCACGTAGCCTTGTTATGAATAATTATCACATCACCGTGATCCATATATATCATTCGAGCAACAAATTTCCTTTAATATCTAATTCGCTCTACCTCGGAATTGATATATTTTTATATATGTAACGAAAGGGAATTTTTAGTTGATAATAATTTCGTCCCCTCATGGGATCGAACCACAGCCTAGTGGACAGGAACGAAATCAGGATGGACAGTGACGTTATTAAGTCGGCCAACAAAGAGGCTATAAGTTTATATCAATTCTGACCTTACAAATCACCGTCAAATTCGGTGTTTTCGTAATTAGAATCGATATGAAACCCCCTCTACCATGTTAGCCAATTTGAACGTTTGAGCCACGTAGCCTTGTTATGAATAATTATCACATCACCGTGATTCATATATATCATTCGAGCTACAAATTTCCTTTAATATCTTATTCGCTCTACCTCAGAATTGATATATTTTCATATATGTACCGAAGGGGAATATTTAGTTTATAATAATTTTGTCCCGTAATGGGATCGAACCACCGTCCAGTGGACGGGAACGAAATCAGGACAGACAATGACGTTATCAAGTCGGCCAACAGAGAGGCTATAAGTTTATATATCGATTCTGACCTTACAAATCACCTTCGAACTCGGTTTTTTCCTAATTAGAATCGATATGAAACCCCCTCTACCATGTTACCCAATTCAAATGTTTGACCCACGTAGCCTTGTTATGAATAATTATCATATCACTGTGATTCATATATATCATTCGAGCTACAAATTTCCTTTAATATCTAATTCACTCTACCTCGTAATTGTTATATTTTCATGTATGTACCGAAGGGGAATTTTTAGTTGATAATAATTTCGTTCCCTCATGGGATCGAACCACCGTCCAGTGAACAGGAATGAAATCAGGACCGACAGTGATATTATCAAGTCGGCCAACAGAGAGGCTATAAGTTTATATATCGATTCTGACCTTACAAATCACCATCGAACTCGGTGTTTTCCTAATTAGAATCGATATGAAACCCCCTCTACCATGTAAGCCAATTCGAACGTTTGACCCACATAGCCTTATTATGAATAATCATCATATCACCATGATTTATATATATCATTCGAGCTACAAATTTCCTTTATTATCTAATTCGCTCTACCTCGTAATTGATATATTTTCAGATATATACCGAAAGGGAATTTTTAGTTGATAATAATTTCGTCCCCTAATGGGATCGAACCACCAGCCAGTAGACGGGAGCAAAATCAGGACGGACAGTGACGTTGTCAAGTCAGCCAACAGAGAGGCTATAAGTTTACATCGATTCTGACCTTACAAATCACTGACGAACTCAGCGTTTTAATAATTACAATCGATATGAAACCTCCTCTACCATGTTAGCCAATTCGAATGTTTGAGCCACGTAGCCTTATTATGAATGATTATCATATCACCGTGATTCATATGTATCATTCGAGCTACAAATTTCCTTTAATATCTAATTCACTCTACCTTCGGAATTGATATATTTTCATATATGTACCGAAGGGGAATTTTTAGTTGATAATAATTTCTTCCCCTCATGGGATCGAACCACCGTCCAGTGGATGGAAACAAAATCAGGATGGACAGTGACGTTATCAAGTCGGCCAACAGAGAGGCTATAAGTTTATATCGATTCTGACCTTACAAATCACCGTCGAACTCGGTGATTTCGTAATTAGAATCGATATGAAACCCCCTCTACCATGTTAGCCAATTCGAACGTTTGACCCACGTAGCCTTGTTGTGAATAATTATCACATCACTGTGATTCATATATATCATTCAAGCTACAAATTTCCTTTAATATCTTATTCGCTCTACCTTGGAATTGATATATTTTCATATATGTACCGAAGTGGAATTTTTAGTTGATAACGTCACTGTCTGTCCTGATTTCTTTCCCATCCACTGGACGGCGGTTCGATTCCATGATTGGACGAAATCATTATCAACTAAAAATTCCCCTTCGGTACATATATGAAAATATATGTACCGAATTAGATATTAAACGAAATTTGCAGCTCGAATGATATATATCAATCACGGTGATGTGATAATTATTCATAACAAGGCTACGTGGGTCAAACATTCAAATTGGTTAATATGGTAGAGGGGGTTTCATATCGATTCTAATTAGGAAAACACCGAGTTCGACGGTGATTTGTAAGGTCAGAATCGATTTAAACTTATAGCCTCTCTGTTGGCTGACTTGATAACGTCACTGTCCATCCTGATTTCGTTCCAGTCCACTTGACGTTGGTTCGATCCCATGAGAGGACGAAATTATTATCAACTAAAAATTCCCTTTCATTACATATATGAAAATACATCAATTCCGAGGTAGAGTGAATTAGATATTAAAGGAAATTTGTAGCTCGAATGATATATATGAATCACGGTGATGTGATAATTATTCATAACAAGGCTATGTGGCTCAAATGTTCGAATTGTCTAACATGGTAGAGGGGGTTTCATATCGATTCTAATTATGAAAACGCAGAGTTCGACGGTGATTTGTAAGGTCAGAATCAATATAAACTTATAGCCTCTCTGTTGGCCGACTTAATAACGTCACTGTTCGTCCTGATTTCATTCCCGTCCACTGGACGGTGGTTCGATCCCATGAGGGGAAGAAATTATTATCAACTAAAAATTCCTTCGGTTAACCATATATGAAAATATATTAATTCCGAGGTAGAGCAAATTAGATATTAAATGACATTGTAGCTCGATGCATGTATATGAATCATGGTAATGTGATATGACTTATATAATGGCTACGTGCTGTCAAAAGCACTACAACGCTACCGGGGTCAAGGTGGGTTGATGTTGTCTCAAAACCAACGAATTACCTGAGCGCGAAAGGTATTTGAGGGTGAGAGACGACATCAACTTATAGCCTCTTGCGTTGGTGTGGTAGGTAAAAGCTTTCACTGACGTCCTGGATTTCAATGGCTTCATGGGTTCGTACCCGTGACCAGGCAAATCTATTATCGTGTAAAAAATTCCCCTTCGGTTAACCATATATGAAAATATATCAATTCCGATGTAAAGCGAATTAGATATTAAAGGACATTCTAGCTCGATGTATGTATATGAATCACGGTAACGTGATATGACTTATATATAATATATATATATATATATATACTATATATATATATATAATATATAATATATATATATAAATATATATATATATATATCTATATATATATATATATAAATATATATATATATATATATAGAATATTATTAATATATTTAGATATAAATATATAATTAAATAATATAGATATACTATAATATATATATTAATAATATATATATAGAGAGAGAGAGAGAGAGAGAGAGAGAGAGAGAGAGAGGAAGTATACCAACGGCGTATACTAGGTTCCTTCTTGAACAATTCAAGAAATATTGCTGAAGTCGAGAAACACCCGTTAACTAAATTCCAGTATATTCTTTCCTTAAAAACTAAAAATAATCCGGTAGACCGGACACACATATAAACGTATATCTGGTAGACCGAAGGACACACATATACACAAAAGGAAGCATTTTTAGCTGGGGTTTTATTTTAACAGTGGTGGTGGTAGTGGACGCTAAATAAAGTCGCCGCCAAATTTCCGTCTATTTCGACATTTCGGGATTGATTTAAAATAAGTTTGTTGCTGTGATTCTGAACTCTTAAATTTACCAAGTTATTATCATTAAATTTTCATCAATGGAAGATAACCTTTCGTATTTAAGCTGAGAGAGAGAGAGAGAGAGAGAGAGAGAGAGAGAGAGAGAGAGAGAGAGAGAGACCAGGTCTTCGGAACTAACAGATTAGTTGGAATTCTAAACAGTAGTATATTTTAGAGAGAGAGAGAGAGAGAGAGAGAGAGAGAGAGCAGGTCCTCGGAACAAACTGATTGGTGTGAATTCTAAACATTAGTATATTTTAGAGAGAGAGAGAGAGAGAGAGAGAGAGAGAGAGAGAGAGAGAGATTCAAATGACATATATGAGGAATACTCATTAAGCAAGAGATGAATATTTAAGACTCATATTTATCCAAAAACTAACTTATCGTATTTTCAGCTGAGAGAGAGAGAGAGAGAGAGAGAGGAACTATCTGAACAACTTGAGCTTTGAGAAACTGGGCATCCTTGCAATCTGAGACACGCGTTGATTACGAACTTGCAACAAAGTTGCAATAGTTGGTCAGATTGTTCCCGTTAACGCTTCAGTTACCATTGCTGCGACGAGTTACATAATTATACTATTATTATTATGAGTATTATTATTATTATTATTAATATTATTATTATTAGCAATTTACCAGTCCTTATTAAAAGCATATTCATCTGCTGCTTCATATAAGTGACTCGCGAGTAGTGTTTTTTTTTTTTTTAACTATTATCTCCGATTAATTCGTAAAGTAACTACGTCTACGGGCATAACCAGCCACGTTTCAGGGAATCCCTTCTAACCCCCACCCCTTTGTAGGGTGGGGGGGGGGGGAAACTAGAATGATGAATCCCATCATAAACCATCTTAGGGGTCACCACTATAACCCTGCCAAGTTTCATGCCCATTGGACCAGCCGTTTGGCCGTGATTCAATGGCAGACGGACGGACAGATATAACGCCCATTATAGTATAGGAAGATGCAGGTAAAACATCCACTTTTAAGTATTTAGTATTGAGAGGGATAGACACATCAGCTGCATTCACTTTATATAGAGATCCCTCTATATTACGGATAATTGTGAAATGATAATTGTCAGAATGACAGAGAAAACTCTATATAATGAATGGAGTTGATGCACTTATCAGTATTATTATTATTATTATTATTATTATTATTATTATTATTATTATTATTATTATTATTATTATTATTATTATTATTATGAGGAGTAAGTCGAAAGATATTGCCTAATCATACATACCACTTGCCTTATGTAAAATAATAATAATAATAATAATAGATACAGACCTTTGAACCCAGACTAACAACCTAATTAATGTCTCCTCTTAGGAAGAGACATAGTAGTGGCCATGGAAGACAAGGTGAGGCTGTCTAGAAGGACTGGTAAGCTACCACACCTTTATGGAAGTGAAGTGTAAAAGCTGAATGAGGCTGATAAAAGGAGGTGGAACTCTCCACTCAGTATTTGGGTTGACTAACTCACCTTTATGGAAGGGATGTGTAGAAGCTGAATGAGGTTGGAGAAAAAAGAGGTGAACTCTCTTCTCAGTATTTGGGTTGACTAACTCACCTTTAAGGAAGTGAAGTGTAGAAGTTGCATGAGTCTGAAAAAAAATAAGGTGAAATGTATTCTGTATTTGGGGTGATGGAACGAATGAAAGAGGGAAATGGGATGGGTAATGACCTAGATAAATATAAGTACTATATATATATATATATATATATATAATAATATATAATATATATTATATATATATATAATACTATTACGAAAGCTCCCCAGAAACTGTGTAAAATATTCCTCCCATTACCGTAAGAGGTTCCATCAAAAATGCTGCCAGCTTAACTCTCCTCTGGGAGGTGAGGCAGCGGGCCTGAAACTTTACTTTAAAAGTAATGGATCAGGAGGGAAGAGCGTCCGGGAGGAACACTTACTTTACTTTACTTACTTACAGGAAAGAGGCAGAGAAATTAGAAAGGAATATACTAGCGCAGTTACTGTTGTTATTATTATTATATTATAGGAAGAAGTGTTAAGGTAACTTTAAAATAATAGTACAAGTTTTCTGTATATTATGTATGTATGATTACCTCATCCTCTTATCAAGCTTTGACGTAATCAAGCCACAACACTCTCTCTCTCTCTCTCTCTCTCTCTCTCTCTCTCTCTCTCTCTCTCTCTCTCTCTTCAACATTAGATTTTACCATTAAATCCTTTTCAGATGTCTACAATACAGTAGAGAATTAGCCTCTCTTCTAGCTCTCTCTCTCTCTCTCTCTCTCTCTCTCTCTCTCTCTCTCTACTCTCGCTTAACTCGCCAACTTTAGATTTTGTCCATAAATCATTTGCAGACGTCTACAATAGAAGACAACTCTCTCTCTCTCTCTCTCTCTCTCTCTCTCTCTCTCTCTCTCTCTCTCTCACTCCAGTCCTTTCATCTCCCGCCACAATCGCGCTTGATTCCGTCCCCAATAGTCGATACGAAAGAATAAAAAAAAAAAAAATACTTCATTTTCCCTTAATGAAGTCGATTCGTCGCCTCAGGGAATCTGATCTTCAATAGAGCGATTGAATCCAGTCGAATTTCCCGATACATTTCAAGGCGTCAACGGTCCTCGGAGCCCCCGGTGGGTGGGGGTATAGGACGCCTTTTCTTTCATTGTTCTATATAAAATCTATATAGAGATAAGACTTCAGATTTATTCAATAAAATTGATAGAGAGGACTTCAGATTTATCTAATATAAAATTGATAGAGAGGACTTCAGATTTATCTAATATAAAATTGATAGAGAGGACTTCAGATTTATCAAATATAAAATTGATAGAGAGGAATCCAGATTTATCCAATATGAAATTGATAGAGAGGACTCCAGATTTATCTAATATAAAATTGATAGAGAGGACTTCAGATTTATCCAATATAGAATGGATAGAGAGGACTCCAGATTTATCTAATATAAAATTGGTAAGAGGACTTCAAATTTATTTTAAAAATTGACAGAGAGGACTTCAGATTTATCTGATATAAAATTGATAGAGAGGACTCCAGATTTATATAATGTAAAATTGGTAAAAAGGACTCCAGATTTATCTAATATAAAATTGTTAGAGGGGACGCCAGATATATCTAATATAAAATTGACAGAGAGGGCTTCAGATTTCTCTAATATAAAATTGACAGAGAGAACTTCAGATTTATTCGATATAAAATTTGCAGAGAGGAGCCCACTTTTATTCTAAATAAAATTTGTAGAGGACCAGACTTTTATTCACTTTAAAATTTGTAGAGAGGACTCCACTTTTATTCAATTGCAGAGAGGACCCCACCTTTATTCGATGTAAAATTTGTATAGAGGACACCACTTTATGATATATAAAATTTGTAGAGAGGACCTTACTTTTATTCGTTATAAAATTTGTAGACAGGACCCCACTATTATTCGATATAACACTCTTAGAGAGAAAACTGTGATTCCAAAAGAGTTATTTTTTTTTTAATTCTCGTATCTGCTCACTATTCAGACGTCCTCAGAACGTCATCGTCTAAACAGGTCACCTGAATATATTGACGACCGAATGTAAATAGGTAGAGATGCAGTGTTTGTATTGATGTCGATTCTTCCACCACTGGCACGAAACGACCAGAGTGGCTTGTTCTAGTTCTGCCTCTAGTTCTTGTTCTAGTTCTCGTTCTAGTTCTAGTTCCTTCTAGGACGGTATTTGTTGCAGTTCTTGGCTTGAATGTCAACGAAATGCAGAGATTGCACCCTAAGTTGCAGTGATACTGAATAATATTTTGCTCGTTTTTTAATTCTCTAAAATAACCTGACATTAACCCTTCAGTCAAATTAGATTTTAGATTCTCTCTCTCTCTCTCTCTCTCTCTCTCTCTCTCTCTCTCTCTCTCTCTCTCTCTATATCTCTCTCTGATTTATAGCCCTTCTATAAAACGTGAAGTTATGGATTCTCTCTCTCTTTCTCTCTCTCACTATCTTTCTCTCTCTCTCTCTCTCTCATTCTGGAATATATATATATATGTATATATATATATATATATATATATATATATTATATATATATATATAATATATATATATAATATATAAATATTAGGGCTGTTGCCTTGTATAATAAGGCGCTCTATAAGGTAATGTTAGACTTGCGATAATCTTACGCTAAGTCGGTTGGTTATGCACTTCCATACTCATTGGAGTGTCTTGGGGTTTGTAGATCACTTACGAAGTCGGTATTATCTTCTTTGGTTATGACGACGATGTGTTAAACTCATGATGATTCGGCAATGATGTGAGGTTCTAGTAGAAAACACGAAGTATAAAAATACATATATTCTTCTGAGATTACATGGTGAAGATCAGGTATGATTGTACAGGTCTTCTAATGACGATGGCTTGATCGCTTCTGCCAACGATGATGGCTAATTCTGTTCTGCCCCACCATCTCGGTTACAAGTCATAAAGGAAGCAGACAGTAGCTCTAACATATGAACATACATACAAATGAGACACACTACAGATCACGTAGGCCGTTTCAATTATCGGTCGCGGTAGTTGTCTCAAGCAGGGAGCTTGGACTATGTTTCAAAACAAATGAATGACCACAGGTGACGGCACGTCACCTTAGCCTACATTTATGGTATACGTCATCTTAGCGTCTCTGGTCCTGATCACATTCCTGCAAGCAATCTGGTTGACTCTTTAGTTTTAGTCTTTTATATATATGGAATAACATTCCATATTTTTATTATGTAATCACTGACATATATATATATATATATATATATATATATTATATATATATATATATATATATATAATATATATAACTTGCTTTGTTGCTCTTCGGTAAGTTTTAATATCTCTCTCTCTCTCTCTCTCTCTCTCTCTCTCTCTCTCTCTCTCTCTCTCTCTCTCTCTCTCAGTTTATAGAATATTCTCAGTGGGTATCTTAGTAACACAGATAATTTGTCATTAACTCGTTGAACGCAGGACATTGGTTGCAATACCCACTGAAGAGAGAGAGGAGAGAGAGAGAGAGAGAGAGAGAGAGAGAGAGAGAGAGAGAGAGCCACATGCAAATGAAGTTCCGGTGCCTTTTTCTGTCCCAAATCAACTCTGGAATGAAAAGTCAAGCGACCAGACTCGTCACCGAAGTGATTAACGCGAAGCAAGAGTAATTTTGGAGAAGAGGAAAAATAGCGAGCGGCCACATGGGAAAGTTTTAATGAGCTCGAACACCGAGCAATCGTTGCCTTTGTTGCGACCACTGGTGCTTTTTTGCGACCGATGTGGGTTTATTGCGACCACTGTTGCTTTATTGCGACCATTGTTGCTTTACTGCAACCGATGTTGCTTTGTTGCAACCACTGTTTCCATATTGCGACCAATGTTTTTTTTTTTTTGCGACCGATGTTGCTTTATTGCGACCACTGTTGCTTTATAGAGGCGATTTTTGCCTAATTGTGACCATTGTTGCTTTATTGCGACCGATGTTGCTTTGCTGCAATCGCTGCTTCCATATTGTGACCACTGTTCTTTTTTGCAACCAATGTTGATTTTTTGCGACCACTGTTGCTTTTGCAACCGTTTTTGCCTAATTGCGATCATTGTTGTTTTATTGCGACCGATGTTGCTTTCTTGTGACCGCTGTTTCTTTATCGCGACCACTGTTCTTTTTTGTGACCGATGTTTGTTTATTGCGACCACTGTTGCTTCTGGGACCATTTTTGCCTAATTGCGACCAATTTTGGTTTAAACATATTGGCAAAAAAATTTTGGATGTAAGAAGCGAAGATAGTACAGTATTCTTAACTGCCAGTTAGACGACTATATATATTTATAAATATATATACCATATATATATATATATATATATATATATATATATATATATATATATATATATATATATATATATCACATTACCACATCTCTATTCTTCACTTGTGGTAATGTATGATGCTTGAATCACGTGCTTAAGTGATTAAAAGCTACTGAGGCTAGAGGGCTGCAAATTGGTATGTTGATCATCCACCCTCCGATCATCACACATACCAAATTGTAGCCCTCTATGCTATTATTCCCCCAATCCCTGTTCCTTAAAAATAAATCATTTAATTCCTCGCTATTACTTTCTTTTCCTCATCCTTACTCCTTCGAAGGAGATGGAGCAGAAATGGTCAACGATTCTTTTATTTTCCACGATATTCCTCTTATTCATTCCCCCCCCCCACTCCCCTCTGCCCTTCCTTGTCCCTCCAGAGGAGGAGTTGAGCTGAGGCCTCCCTGGAGACAGAAGAAGAACCAATAACAGCCTCTCCTCTGAAACCTTAATAGGAGTTTGAAGACAGTTTCGACAAACTTGCAAGCAAGGTCTTTAGGGGGTTGAACAGCTGCTGCTTCTGTTGCAGTCGAAGCCAGGAGACGGGAAAATGAGAAATGAGTTGAAAGTGGAGTTTGGAATTCGTGTTTAGGGGCGGAGTGGTTTTAGGAGTGCTTGTGTACTCGGGAGTGGAGTTGGAGGATTGGGGTGAGTGAGGAGAGTGAGAAATATTATAGGTTTCAAGTGTAGGCGGGAAAAATAAAAAAATAAAAATAACTGTAATTTCAGAATAATGAAGAATGAAAGTTATAACTAGGGTTATTACTATTATTATTATTAGTAAGTAGTTTATATTATTATTATTATTATTATTATTATTATTATATTATTTATTATTATTATTAAAAAGGGGATTACTACTACTACTACTACTACTACTACTACTAGGACTGTTGATTTCTTCACCTACTGAGTGACTTATTGCTCTTATGAGATTATTATTATTATTATTATATTATTATTATTATTATTATTATTATTATTATTATTATTATTATTATTATTAAGAATGAATAAATTAGAAGTGGCCACAAAAGACCATTAAACTGTTAAGCAAGCACGTAGTACACTACCAATACAAGTCACTATCAAATCTCCCTCTCTCCTCTCCACTTACCATAATCCACATTCATTCATTAACCTTTCACCATTAACTCAGCTCCCAGACGACAAGGATTCACCGTTCACCTCATCATCAGAGATTAGAGGGACCAGTAATCATACCTCGCCAATTACCTGTTCATTGGCGTGAGTTTGAAGTCGAGAAGCAATCACACAGCCCGGAATGGGCCAACTTTAGCCAGCTTCATTGTTGGGGGTTTGGAACGACATTAGGCAATGTTACAAGGAGTTTCAAGGACTAGGATGTCTCAAAGACTTGTTAGTCCTCCTAAGAGGAGACATCTTGTGCTCACTTATCTGTAGGAGTAGGTTTTGCTGTTCATTCACAGTGTCCTAATGATTTTATCTAGCTTTCTTTTAAACTCTTCCACACTGTTGCGTAGGAAATATGCTTGAGAGAGAGAGAGAGAGAGAGAGAGAGAGAGAGAGAGTTACAAAGAGTTACAAGGATTAGGATGTCTCAAATACTTATTAGTCCATCCGAGTAGTCAAGGAGGGAGAAACAGAGTCAGAGTCAGGGAGAAAAAGAGAAAGAGAGAGAGACAGAGAGAGAGTCAGAAAAGAGAGAGATAAAGTCAGAAGAGAGAGAGAGAGAGAGAGTCAGAAGAGAGACAGACAGACAGACAGACTGACAGACAGACAGACAGACAGAGTCGGGGGAGAGAGAGTCAGAAGAGAGAGAAAAGAAAAAAGAGAGAGATAGAGACTGAGGTTCTCCATGATCATATGCAATGAGTGATGCCTCATTGCATTTTTAATCCCTTATTAAGCAATATAGGCAGCTATTGTTTGTGTGTGTGTGTGTCTGAGAGAGAGAGAGAGAGAGAGAGAGAGAGAGAGACGAAGGCCTCTAGATTTATCTCATTATCTTTCTCCCGATTGTCATAGTTATTTATTTGCTTTTTTCCTCCTTGAGCCTTATGGTGCATTGCATAGTGTCATGTTCCTTACTCCCTATTCATTTGTATAGTCCTTGATTCCTTATTACACTTCTAATCCTGACTCTCTCGCTTGCCTTGTGTTCCTGATTCCATATTTTCTCTTTGTTCCTGGCTCTGTTTTTTTATGTAATGCCCTATTTTTTTCCCTCTTGTGTGTCTGACTCCCTAGTGAGTTTTGTTTATGTTTCTGACTCCTTATTGATATCGTATTTTTGCCTTTTCCTCTTTATTATCTTGTTAGTGTGAGTCTCAACTTGCTTTCATTATGCTTCAGAGTTTGGTAGTAGAGTGCCATAGTTTTGCCAAAAATATAATCTCAGTGAATTTATTTAGTTTGGCGTCGAAAATCAGGAATTTTTTGTGATGTTCGATAACAATGTAGTGGCTTTGCGATGTCTTCGTTTCTCCTCTGTCATTTATGTTGTTTTTCGTATTTTCTTTGATGATGATGATGATAAAGACCGTAATTTTAAGAGATAAATACGTTAAGGTATAAAATAAAATTGAAACGAGGAAAATCTGCAAAATTAGACAGTACGTCTCAGCAAGCTATTAGAAGTTGAGGTGGGGGAGGGAAGGGGTGGGGGAAGGTCGTAAATTCAGCCCCACCCCCCCCCCCCCCCCCCACCACCACCAAAAAAAAGAAAAAAGAGACAAGGAAAAATTGCGCAAATTTCTTCGGCACAACCGAGTTTTCTGTCCGATAGTGGCCTTAGCCACGGCCCATAAAACTCATAGCCGTGGCCGAAAAAACTGAAACCACGACCCGGTGGTGGCTTATGTTGTTGGTACCTATACCTGCCAGAAGTACGATTGTGGCTGACTTTAACCTTAGATAAAATACAAACTACTGAGACTAGAGGGCTGCAATTTGGTATGATTGATGATTGGAGGGTGTGTAATCAGCATACCAATTTGCAGCCCTTTAACCTCGATAGTTTTTAAGATCTGAGGGCGGACGGACAACTAAAGCCAGTCCGATAGTTTTCTCTGACAGAAAAAAAAAATATGGGAAAATATGAATCGTAAATCACTAAAACTGACCTGAAAAATGCTGGACTCGAATTGAATAATATATCCCGGGTGTAATTTTGGGCTAAAGAATTGCCTCGATATGAATCAAGATATAAAACTTAGCTTCCAAACTTCACTTGAACAATGGTTCCATTTCTCTCTCTCTCTCTCTCTCTCTCTCTCTCTCTCTCTCTCTCTCTCTGTTAATTTAATTTTTTTTATTTATTTTTTTAACGCGCCAGCCATTTGTAAGTATTGTGACACGAGGGCCGTTTATAAATTCCCCCTTCAACGGCCACCCGCACCACCACCTACCCCCCACCCAGCCCCCTGCTTCCCCAGGGCCTCCTAAATCAGAGTAATTAAGGAGTCGTTATTGCTTTTCGGCAAATTTATGGATATTCTTATTTTTTTCCCACTTCGGAGAAAGAGAAGAGGACGCAAAAGAGAGATTCTCGTGTTTTGGAATATATCGAGATATTCCTCTGAATGATTGAATGGGTCCGAATACCAATTTTGGAATGAGAATACGATTCCAGGTTTTGGAGATACGATTCCAGATTTTGAAGATACGATTCCAGATTTTGGAAATACAATTCCAGATTTTAGAGATACTATTCCAGATTTTGGAATGCTCCTTCTTCGATGTTAGAGGTGATAGGTCATTAAACACTTTTTATAACATTCACTAAGGTTGAGAGTTTATAAGAATTCCACAAAAACTGGATCGCTTGACTGTACGTCATAAATGCTTGGTCTCCGTGGTTCGAGTCCACGAGCCGAAGAATTTCTTATCAACTAAAAAAATTCCCCCCTCAGTTAACATATATGAAAATATATTATTTCCGAGATAAAGCGATGTAGATATTAAAGGCCATTTGTAGCTTGATGCTTGTATATGAATCACTGTGATGTGCTAAAATTATTTCCTATTTATATACACACACACATATATATATATATATATATATATATATATATATATATATATATATATATATATATATATATTGATATATATTTATATATATATATATATGTATATATGTAATATGTATATATTTATATATATATTTATATATATGATATATATATATATATATATATATATATATATATATATATATATATATATATATACTATATATATATATATATATATATATATATATATATATATATATATATACATATATATATATATAACATATATATATATATACATATATATAAATATATACATATATATATATATATATATATATATATATATATATATATATATATATATATATATATATATATATATGTGTGTGTGGTGTGTATATAAAATAGGAAATAATTTTAGCACATCAGTGATTCATATACAAGCATCAAGCTACAAATGGCCTTAATATCTATATCGCTTTACCTCGGAAATAATATATTTCCATATATGTTAACTGAGGGGGGAATTTTTTAGTTGATAAGAAATTCTTCGGTGATAAAATTAATATTATTATATATATATATATATATATATATATAATATATATATATATATATATATATATATATATATATATATATATATATATATATATATATATATATATATATATATATATATTAGGGCTTGTGCCTTGTATGATAAGGCGCCCTATGAGGTAATGTTAGACTAGCGATAATCTATACGCTAAGTCGGTTGGTATTGCACTTCCATCTTCAATGGAGTGTCTGGGGTTTTGTAGATCACTTACGAAGTCGGTATTATCTTTACGACGATGTGTTAAACTCATGGTTCGGTGAGGTCCTTGTAGAAAACACTAAGTATAAAAAATTATATATTCTTCTGAAGTTTTACATGGTGAAGATCAGATACTGATTGTACAAGTCTTCTAATAACGATAGCTTGATCGCTTCTGCCAATGATGATGGCTAATCCTATTCCTCTACATGATAAAGCTTAGGTAAAGAGGTACAGGTCTTCTAATGACGATAGCTAACTCTGTTCTCCACCTGTCTACCATCTCTGTTAAAAGTTATGAAGAACAGACAGTAGTTCGAACATATGACATACTATCAGATGGACATAGTTTCATACGAACACACAATCAAATGAGACACGCTACAGATCACGTAGGCCGTTTGAATCATAGGTCGGGGGTAGTTCTCTCAAGCAGGGAGCTTGGACTAATGTTTATAAACAATTGGAATGACTACAGGTGACGGCATGTTATCTTAGCCTACATACTTATTGTATACGTCATCTTTAGCGTCTCTAGTCTGATCACATTCCTGCAAGCAATCTGGTTGACCTCTTTAGTTTTAGACCTTTATATATATGGACTAACATTCCATATTTTTATTATGTAAACACTTACATTAGCTCGGTCAGCTACCAAAACCAACTACTGAATATTACTCAAAAACTTAACTTGCATTTGACTATAGGAGTGTGATACAGACACTATGTGAATATATATATTAAGTAAATAAAAAAATTCATGGGTGTACATGAATTGATTCAAGTAATAAAATTATAAAACAATGATATTGGGTAAATAATAGTGATCACGTGATATATAATGATACAGTTTTTTCACTTCATCTCTTTAAGATCTTATGCTACAGAAAATACTAATGTACTCTGATAATTGCATAGAATGAGATTAACATGATAAAAAAAAATCATATTTTAACTGATAAAAATTTCATATATGAATTGATAAAATTATTAATGTTTATGCTAACTGTTTATATATCTGATTCATTAATTTCATATACTAACTCATAAATAACTGCAGATATTGGTAAGAAAAAAAGGTAACAGATTGATTATAGGCTACCTGATTTGTTTATACATATGTATATGGATTCATATAATTATGATTAATATATGTGCACTTTAAATAGATTCCTATTGCGTACACCGCAAAGATATATTTCGATTCCGGTTATTTTAATGATCATTTAATTAAATATAGATTCCTAGTGCGTACACGCAAAAAATATATTTCGATTCTGTTATTTATGATCATTTATATATAGGATACATGATACTTTATATATATAGGATACATGACCGAGGTTATACTACTTCACATTTAACTAGCTTTCGAACAACTTTTCGTCCATTACACAGTTCCAGACAACCACCTATAGCCAATGAAACGGCCTTTTTCAATGGTTAAAACAAGGGGAAAATTTGCCTGGGCGGGTCCAACGTTCTATTTTTTGCGCTTCATACTTATTCTCTGCATCCTAAGCTACACGATTACGTTCGCGATGAATAAAAAAACATCACCAGCACGAGTCCTTCGCCAGCAAAGTAGAGTTGAATATCCTTCGGGTTTGTAATTGTCGGAAGTATGTCCCTTTTGTAGTCGAATTCCGACAGTAGCCGGAGCATTCCGCATTAAAACGAGATTAACGACGAGATTACGGTGTCGGTCGAAGAAGTCCATGAAATCCTTTCACATTGTAGGCGGTTGTTACTTGACTGTAGTCATCCGCAGCGACGAACGATTTTTTGAAGTTGCTATGTGAAACTCTCGTACTGCAGGATACTGTAACCAGGTTCCATTAATCAGCCTGCAAGTGAAATTATACTTGTCACAAGGGCAAAGTATATTCAGACAACATCCAAATACAGGGGAGGGGGGAGAGAGCCATTTAGGCCAGACTTAACCCACATGAATCGCTGATATTTTGGAATTCAAAAGAGTCCGCTGTACAAACTTTTTTATCCATGGCATTAACAATGAGTGAACCTATCCAGGTCTATGATGACTTGTAAAAATATCCATAATTATAAAAAATAAACAGATATTCAATACGAATCCCAAAGAAAATTCGATATTACTGGTAGTAAGTTACTAGACAAAGAAGTGGAAAACGGAGCTATTTGTAAGATTGCCAGGCAACATAAGAGTCAAAGAGAAGATTAATCATGATTCTATGTGCCCTAACAAAAGTTTCATATTCAATTTTCTCGTGCGCATCCTCTGAGGTTAACTTTTAAAACATTATTAATAGGTAGGAGATGCAACGAAAAACCCACTATGTAACTAATTTCTATAAAACTGGGTGTTTTCAAGAAAATGTGACATTTTCCCATGAATGTGATTTACCTGGATTGTAATAAGCTAATGTTGCAAGTAAATAATCCATATCCATATCGTGATACTTCTAAATGTCTATGAGGTTCAGAAAAAATTAATTCATTTTGATGTTATAGAAATTCTATTTCCTTATTTTGTTTATTAATTTTAAAATGATTGCAAGTTGCATTGTTGCATACCGATAGACACTTGTACCTAACGTCTGCCTTGCCCATGAGACGTTCGGGCTAAGCATTCCTTTCTCCAGCAACCTGCTTTGCAAGCGCATTATTTGAGGTTAAAGGAATCAATGCTGATACGGCAAACGCGACAGACCTTCTAGAACTGATGACGTCGTCACCAGCTTAAGAGTTACGTTACATTGCTGTAAGGAGATACGACTTTAGGATAAATTTGTTTTTTTTTTTTTTTTTTTTAATACTCTGACCCACATGAGAAGAATTTGTCTGAAAAAAAAAAAAACAACAGTACCAAAATTGAACAATATATTAGTTTCATGTTGGCATTATGTTAAATAAATATTCCTTATTCAAACTATATGAAAAAGGTTTCCATACAAATTCATATATATTATTAGCCCTGTATAAGATTCATATAGGATTATTTCATAGATAACATTTTCACTTCTAGACTTCCTGACTTTAAAATCTCTTTTATTTTATTTATTTATTTTATTTAGTTATTTATTTATTTATTTATTTATTTAATTTTTTTTTTTTTTTCATTGACTACGAATATAAATCACCGGGACAGACAATATGTCAGTAGGTTTTGATATGTGTTTGAACTTTTAGCTTATTTGTCATTACTAAAGCGTTAAGTTAGAGTTCAAATCTTTACGCATATATATTTTGGATATTTAATGGTTACGTTTTGCTTATTGATATTATCGTGATTCCTTTTTTTATTATAATTTGTAACCCTTCCGACTTCTTACGGAGTGTAAGAATTATATTGACTCCACTTGTATCCATATTTATTTTATTTTTTTATTTTTATATATTTATTTATATATTTTTTTTTTATATATTTTGATAATTAATGGTTGGCTTGAATATGAAAAGGAAAAGTTCTAGCGCGTACCCGTATAAGGCTACTTGCGGCATCAATTCTATAGATTACAAAAAGATATAAATGATAAACGTATTTAAAACGGCGAGAACCGCTATAAAATCCAGTTCGGATCCACATCACGAGTTGTAACTCGTAAGACATTGACACTTCCTATTTAATTATCCGTTATTCTACCAAACCGATTGACTCTGGGTGATAAATATATTATTGGGTTTTCTTAATGGAAGGAATTCACAACAAACGTTTTAAGGAGATTATTATTGATTTACACCACCCGAGTCACAGATTATTATGTGTTGAATTCACCATATTTATTGATTAGCACTCCATAAATATTCGTAACGCAACTCAAGTTGCGGTGGTTTGTTTTAGTTGCTCATTAATTCTATATAACGTGGTCAAGGAACTATTTAACACTAAGAACGTGGTTTATTCCCTCTGTCAGACTCGTAATTTCTGTTAATAATTCTACGTATATTCTTTCAAGGATTGATTTGGCACAGGATAGGCCCTTAAACTGACAGGTGTCTTAGTGTGTCCCTTGTCTTCATGACACGTGTTACAATCAGTTATGTGCTTTTTATATCTGTAAGCATTGTAGGCCAGTAAAATAGTGATTTGGCTTTCTGTGACATAGTAGGGAACCCTGGATGACGGAATGCAACCAGTTTATGACGATTGGTATGAAAGAGATTATTACTACTACCTGGTCGTTAGTCATCTGCTGTGTTCTTCGGGTTTTCCTCGTCACAGACCTACATATATATTACATTTGATTACATTATTCTGATACACATACTTTAAATATACTTTTGCTTTAGGGTTTCTGCTCGAAGTGTTTATTGTTTTTGCCTAGCCACTGATGTTTCCGTTTCGAAGTGTTTATTGGTTTTGCTTAGCTGCTGACCTTGTTTCCGTTCGAAGTGTTTATTGTTGTTTAGGTGTTTATTGTTTCGCTTATCACTGGTTGACACTTGCTTGCTTCAGTTTGTAACAGTTCTGCGCTCCAACCCAGATATTCAATGGTCGCGAATCTCTTGGGTTAAGGAAATATTTTCTTGTTTAGATACGGTTTTAACAATAGGCACGGATGTTTCTATATCTTTTAGTCCAATTAATGGTTCTTTGCTGTATGGTGCGGGATTGCGGGATGCGTCAGCTATGATATTGCTTTCCCAGGTAGATATCTTATCTTGGCTCCAAAGACCTGAATGATCATTTGTCACCGAGTTCCTTTTGGACTGTGATTAAAGCCTTTGAAAAACTCGGTAAAGGACTCATGTTCAGTAAGGACTTTATCAGGATAGCCATAGATTATGAACCTTAAGATGTACTAGTGAGTTAAAGATACCTAGCCCTTCCTTGCCTATTACTGCATATTTACTTTCAGAGGGCTTTAGTTTACGTGAATAAAAAAGCTATAGGGAAGAACTGTTTTATCATATTACTGAAGTAGTATCCCTCTTACCCCTTGGTCTGGAGGGCGTCTGTTGCAGTTAGGTAAGCTGCATTTTCCGCTTTTAAGATATCGAACGCCTGTTGATGCTTTTCAGACCATAATAAATCTACGCTCTTCTTCGTAAGATCTGTTAAAGGAGCTGTCATGATTGAAGAGTTACATATTTACATACGATTGTAATACCCACTACAGCGCAAAAGTGCTGTATCCCCCTTTTACGTTAATAAGTACCGGAAAGTTATGAATAGCCGACACCACTTTACATGGACTACTTTTAAGACCTTGACCAGACACATAAACCTAGATAAACATGTTCGGTTTTTAAAAACTCACATTTAGATATTTTACTCTGAGATTATTTGTCTTTGTCTCTGTAGCACTAGCTCTTACTTTATGTGAATGTACTTCTAAGGTATTAGAAAAGATTACAAGATCATCCATATAGGCATGTAGGGTATCCCCTAAAAATCTCCAAACACTATATTGTAATTGGGGTGCAACGTAAGCCGGAGGCATACGTAAAAATTGATAATGTCCCTGAGTGTGCTGAAAAAAAAACGGTGTATGAGGTACAATCACTTAGGTAATGGTATCAGGTAAAAGCCTTTAAGTAAGTCCAAGTTGGTAAAAAGAAAAAAATTTATTCTAACCTAACAGAGATAAGATGTCGTCGGTACATCGCACTGGAAACTATCGGAAGTCGTTTCCTTGTTTAAGCGACAGAAATCTACGCAGATACGCCAAGTCCGATCTTTTATGGCATGACGTTTTGAGGGAAAATTATATGGGCTTATTTGATTTCCTAATGACTCCTATTACTAACATTTTTCAACTTCGTCATTTATCTCTATTTTGAAATTTCATTGGGGTTCTACACGAAGGTACGTATATGGCTTTATGTTTGTCCTTAGACCGTATTTAGTTTTCAATGACATCCGTTTTTCTCCCAGAGATCACTCGCTAGTGGAGAAACACTGGCTATTCAGGTAAAAGATAAAAAAAATTTCTGCTGAATCGCTCTGCTTGAATGACTTTACGGATATTACTTTAGATAGATTATCAGAGAGATTCATCTACGACTGGTTGGGCGGGATTAAAAATTAGCAACAGTAAAAGAAATGCGATATTTATATATATAGGTTTTGCGGATTACTAGATTAACATGTTGCTGCGAGTCAACTGTGTCTAGGCTTTGTTCGCGGAAATCGTTATATTTCAGAGTGTCGGGAAGGATTAAAATTTCATTTCCCAGCAAAGTCATTTTACACGCACTAAGACATTCGAGGGTGCATGCTTCTCGAGATTTTGCGTGCAAAGTGCGACTGCGGTTGTGGGAGAATTCTGTTGGGTCATTTGAACAATGTTACGATTTAGAGACAAATGTATAGTTCCTTTATATAAGTATTATTTGATTAACTGTCTCATTTTTGTTCAAACGGATTTTAATATGTTTGAAGGTTTATAGGATTTCCCTTTGATAAACACGCCTTATTTTGCAGGATGTAAGTACTATTTGTATTACCCATAGCATGAATCTTACAATTACACTAGATACAGATCAATGTTTTTTATAACTATAGAGGTATCTGTAAACGCTCGCTTATCCGGACTTCTCATTAGGTAAGTTCGAACAACAGACGGTGAGTCGTAAAATACAGGATAGATTACGTCTACTAAAGAAATAAACAAGATATTCTAATTTTTACGGCGCGTACAGTCGGGCTTTATCCACCACTACTTATAATAACTTACGTATTAAAAAAAAACGAAAACCTGCTCTGATTACTTATACGGTCGTGTGTTTCATAGGAAAAATCCTTTTTAATTCAAAAAGATATTGGTATGAACCAACATCGCTTTTCCCCACTCTGCTAGAGTCGCTTATTGTGTGGAATTTGCTATGCTTTGAACACTTCGGCAGTTTTTGACTAACCTTGACCGCTTGACTAGGTGACACAGTAACCGAGTTTGCTTGTTTGATTCTGAACGGCTACTGTTTCTATTTCTTTTTGTAATAATTAGGACCTTCTCTTTGATTACCATCGGCAACGTATTGTGTGTTTTTAGCATTATATTGCTGGTTACGTATAAAACAATGAATGACGAACTATTAGGAACTGAGCGATTACTAATAAGACAAGTTATCACTACTGCATTCAATATTAACTGTTTGTACTTCATTCTTTGCTAAAATTTGAAATAGTGAGGGATCCTGGTCAGCGCATTTAGCCTGATGAAAGTTTTTTACAGACATGTTATTCCTTGCAATCCAGCCATATTTTTAAAGTTAAGTTGAGTCATTGAGGTTCGATATTTTATATAACTCAAAAAACTCAAGGCTAAAACTGCGATCGGGACTTGCAAAGGAGCATTTATTGTCATGACCCGAAATAGTGTTACCTCTAATTTATATAGATTTGTACGGGTGTTCCACTTGTTTTTGTGTGTTTTCTAATCACCACGGTGCTTAACGACCCTATCCATGCATCTGTATAAATACAGACGTCCACTGCGTAAACGCATATTCACTGTTTAATATGATTTGTTACGTAAGGGATTAATAATCACCCACCCAAAATGATACAATAACATAGTATATGATTATGATATTTCAGTAGAACTTCTGGAAAACAGACACCTTAAAGATAAAAACTCGCAGTAGCGAAATCTCAATGATGTTGATAATTTCTGTAAAAAAGTAAGATTAAGAATGTCTCGTAACTTCAGCCACAGGAATAACGAAATTCGACCTGCAAAGGAAACACTCAAAGTTACTCCAAATGATAAAAAATTGTACTTAGCTTTGCTTTTTGTGGGAAGTCACGGTGTTCCGTTAGCGACACACGGCCTTGGTCCTCCTTCTCTATTTAGCGGACGACCTGGTTTGGCTTCAGTTTCCCCCGTGCGCGTTGTTTCGATGATTCGAGCCCTTGAAAATCCGATGCTGCAGACGCGTTCGGTTTGTTTCTTGCAGTGCCGGAAACGCTCACTACGATGTTTTCTTGAATGATTCTAATGAGAGACGAAGCTTCCGTTGCCGTAGGAAAAGGACACGTCGGTTTTGTTTCTTGAAGTTATTCACTAACGATGATACTAAGTTGGTTGAAGAAATCTGTTGCTTTCGTCGTCGTTGAAGAGTTCTTAGTTGTTTTCTGAAGTCGCTCACTAACGATGATACTAGGTTGCTTGAAGAATCTGCTGCTTCCGTCGTCGTTGACTTCTCATGATACATGATTTATTATTCTGGTTTTTCTTCGTAGGACGTTTGTAGAGTTCTTCTGGTACGCTGGCCACCAATATTAGGGCTTGTGCCTTGTATGATAAGGCGCCCTATGAGGTAATGTTAGACTAGCGATAATCTATACGCTAAGTCGGTTGGTATTGCACTTCCATCTTCCATGGAGTGTCTGGGGTTTTGTAGATCACTTACGAAGTCGGTATTATCTTTACGACGATGTGTTAACTCATGGTTCGGTGAGGTTCTTGTAGAAAACACTAAGTATAAAAAATTATATATTCTTCTGAAGTTTTACATGGTGAAGATCAGATATGATTGTACAAGTCTTCTAATAACGATAGCTTGATCGCTTCTGCCAATGATGATGGCTAATCTATTCCTCTACATGATAAAGCTTAGGTAAAGAGGTACAGTCTTCTAATGATGATAGCTAACTCTGTTCTCCCTGTCTACCATCTCTGTTACAAGTTATGAAGGAACAGACAGTAGTTCGAACATATGAACATACTATCAGATGACATAGTTTCATACGAACACACAATCAAATGAGACACGCTACAGATCATGTAGGCCGTTTGAATCATAGGTCGGGGTAGTTGTCTCAAGCAGGGAGCTTGGACTAATGTTTATAAACAATTGAATGACTACAGGTGACGGCATGTTATCTTAGCCTACATAACTTATTGTATACGTCATCTTTAGCGTCTCTAGTCTGATCACATTTCCTGCCAAGCAATCTGGTTGACCTCTTTAGTTTTAGACCTTTATTTATATATGGACTAACATTCCATATTTTTATTATGGGTAAACACTTACATATATAGATTATATATATATAATGATATTAATTTTATCACTTACTTACCAATTCTTCATTGCATTAATGAAATTACTAACGGGACACCTCATTAAAGCTATTATTAGTATTATTATTATTATTATTATTATTATTATTATTATTATTATTATTATTATTATTATTTATTAATTATTATTATTATTTTCTATATATATATATATATATATATATATATATATATATATATATATATATTGATTTTATCACTTGCATAATTCTTCCTTGCATTAATGAAATTACTAACGGGACCTCATTAAAGCTGTATTATATATATATATATATATGTATAATATATATATATATATATATATTATATCTATATATATATATATATATATATATATATATATATATATATATATATAATAATGGTCGCTTCAAAACCCCGCTATTTATGCTTGTGAATGATCAGTTCGAAACAATAAAAATAAATTCTAGTTATCGGTGAACTATATTCATCTGATAATCTACTGATTATTTTAAAATCTTAGCCAAAATGATGTTTTGTGTCTACACAGCAAAAGAATTCTTTGAAAGTATAAAGATAGCTTATTAATTGAACGTACAAGTAATATATTGATTATAAATGCAAAATTGATTGACATTAAACTTAATACTTTAACTATTAGATTAATAGTATTTCAGTCAGAGATACAGAATATTAGGTATGTAAAATCTGATCTCAATAGTAAATAAAAAATTAAATACTACCCAAAATCGCCAATGTTAAAAAAGTCACAATCTTTCCTTAAATTATAAAAAAAAAAAAAAAAAAAAATCTTTCCTTTAAAATAAATGCATTATTTTCCTTATTTTGAATTTTTTCTTCTTTGAAAATATTATATTTCTTTAAAAAAAATTTATTTTAAACAATTTTCTTTTTAAATTTTAAACATTATTTTTTGTTTTAAAGTTTAAGCATAATTTTTGTTTCGAAATTTTTAACATCATTTTTATTTTAAAATTTTGAGCATCCTTTTTCGTCAACAATTTTTAAAAAAATTTTCTTCAAAAATTTTTAAACACCATTTTTCTTTTAAGATTTTCGACATCATTTTTATTTTAGCCTTTTAATAATTTTTCTTTTAGAATTTTAAACATTATTTCTCTTCCAAAATTTTCAACATAATTTTATTTTAAAATTTTAAATATAATTTTCTTACAATTTTTTAAACATTAATCTTTTTTATAATTTTAAACCATTTTTATTTTAAAATTTCAAACATCATTTTCCTTGCAAAATTGTATTCACCATTTATCTTTTAACCTTCTAAACTGAATTTTTCCTTTTAAGAACATTTCCCCCCTCAAAAAGAAACATGCTCCCTAAAAAAAATAAAAAAAAATAAATAAATAAAAAAAATAAAAATAAACTTTCTACAAATCTAAACTATAAAAGAAATGCATTTTTACCCAAAAGGAAACATCTATTTTTCACATAAAAACATTTTTTTTACCACCATTTTCCCTTAGAAAATAGTCAAGAGAAAATTCCACTGTTACTCGAGAACCCCTTTCTTCCAATTAGTGGAAGGCATAGCATTCAGATTGCAGTAACTTCATACCTTCGTCTAGGCTCTGTGTTGCACAATAAAATGGGGAAAACATGTTTGTAGAATATGAATGTTGCAAAGGTTCATTTTCTTACATATTTTTACAGCTGCAAAGGATCATTTTTTTTCATCTTTTTCCGGCTCGATGTCGTACTGTTGATTCGTTACCTTAAGTCAGTCAATGACGAGGTTTATAAGGAAGTTTTATTTTAGGATCTCTCTCTCTCTCTCTCTATTTCCAATTTATAAATGAAAAGTAAATGACTAAATGAACACCATACACACATACATATACACGTATATTATGCATGTATATCCGTCCATATACTAATGTGGTTAAAACTGAAATAAGATGAATATCGACGATGTAAGGAACAGTATGGTTCATCAGGTTCTTTTAAATTGTAGAACAATCGGGACTGGAAAAACTGGCAGTGATTGAGCCCAGCAACGGAGGGAGGAACCAAACAAACAAGATAAAGGTACCTTAAACTAATTTATTACACTAACCTAGTATTTAAACCTTTATACGTGCGAGTCAGTACATCAGTCAATTCCCTTGAAATCGGATCATCCAAAACTGAATATCTAAAATGACTTAAAAGCAGCATAACAGATTCCATAAATGCAACATTCAATTTTACCAAAATTAATATCAACTGTACCAAAATTAACATTAATACAAAGTTAGCTAACAATACATTTACATCATTATATGCAACGCTATTTAAATAGATAATCAGGAACAAAATTAAACACATTCAAAATGAACCAGCAGCATTACTCAACATTAAGATACTCAAAATTTTTCAGCTACAAAATAAAACAAGCATCAAAATTAAGCATAAATACAAAGTTAACCATCAGCATGATAAGAACTCTAGGTCTACTACAGCCTCCACAGACGAAACGAATGAACGTGATAAAAAAACTAAAGGTTCTTAGCAGATATTCGAGAGAGAAGAACCACTTAAAAAAAGAACTACGTTCTCCACAACTCTCGGTTCACCTTACTGAGACTTTCAAGATTGCGAGAAGCTTCAGAAACTCGGGGATAATTTCGTAAGTTCTCGGCTACCCCAGGTCCTGGCAGAGGTTTTATGAAACTGCTACCAAAGGAAAATTGAAATTTATGAGTAGGAAAGTTTTTTTTAGTAAGGAGAAAGAATGGGAATCTGGTAGGAGTTTCTCCTTTAACCCCCCTCCCCAGCCCCCATCCCCCAGGAAAGGGGATAACGAGACCTGAACAGCAATTTCTGGTTGTAGACAGAAGGGATGAATATAAATTCTAACTTTGCTAAGCGTTGTTCTGCACCAGATTCTAAACTCTCTCTCTCTCTCTCTCTTCCTCTCTCTCTCTCTCTCTCTCTCTCTCTCTCTCTCTCTCTCTCTCAAAAATACCACTGTTCAGGATAATATTTAGAATAATCACCACCAAATTTATGAAAAGGACTTAATTTATTTCATATTCGATACTCTGTATGACATGGTCTTTGTGATAATTCCAAGTTAATGAATAGGGTACATCTTCTGAATAATAATAGTAATAATAATATATTCAGCGTCGTTTTCAGAATTCTCTACGAAATTGCTACTAGTAAAACCTTGATTCCAAGTCTAAAAATAACCATCCCCATTCAGTAACCGTTTTCTATTCCTGATCGAATACATATTTCATTATTGGCAGTATTCCAAATTCGCAAAAAACTATACAGTAACGAAGGCTATTCCTTTCTAGCTCATTCCCTGTAGAGGATTCGAACCCTCGTCGTTGGTATGAATACAGTGATAAACAGTCCACTTAGCCACTCAGCTACCAAGGGAGATATGAGGTGGTATCTGGTAAGGAATCAGGAGGAATGTGAAACAATATATATATATATAATATATATATATATATATATATATATATATATTTATATATATATATATATATATATATATATGAGAGAGAGAGAGAAGAGAGAGAGAGAGAGAGAGAGACGAATCGAAATTATTTTGGTATACGGGTGCTAAAGAATTTGGGAAACTTGTTCTGTATGAGTGTTGAAAGAGAGAGAGAGAGAGAGAGAGAGAGAGAGAGGGAGAGATAGAGAAGAATCTACTTTCTTTTATTTGGATGTTGAAGGTGAATGTACGTAGATGGAAAACGAGAGAAAACAGAAGGTGGGAAATTTAGTCTATATAGCTGTTGAAGGAGAGAGAGAGAGAGAGAGAGAGAGAGAGAGAGAGAGAGTTAACAAAGTCCGGACTAGGACTTTTACGGCCTGTTGTTTCCATTACCGTAAGTGGTTTCATCGGAATTTTAAAACGCGTGCGTTAGAAGTTTCCCGTAAATGAAGTGATCCCCAGAGTTCCCTGGAGACAGTTTACTTAAGAGGAAGGGATAAAGGGCCAAAAAGAATAGTTTGGGGGGAGTGGGGGGCCGGAGGGGGTCGGGGCGGGGGAGATAAGGATGGGTGCCTAGAATGGAAAAGGTCTGGATCGTCTTCAGAAATGTTCAAGGAGAAATGTATATAAAGGCGTTTCATTCCCTGTTCTGTGGTGTCAAATATTCGCTTACAGGAATATCTCTCTCTCTCTCTCTCTCTCTCTCTCTCTCTCTCTCTCTCTCTCTCTCTCTCTCAACCCAGCGCCTCAGTGCTATGGTCGTTCAGATGGTTCCTAGACTCTCTCTTCCCCCCCTCCTCCTCCCCTCTTTCCCCCTCTTTCTTCCGTCCCTCTTTCTTCCCCCCCTCCTCTCTTTCCAAAAATTCCCCTTTTTGTTCCCCCCCCCCCCCCCATAGTTCCCCCCCCCCATTATGACCCTGCCCCCTCCTTCTTCTCCCCTTCTTCTCCTTCCTCTCTCTCTCTCTCTTCTCTCTCTCTCCTCTATCTTCTCTCTCTCTCTTTCTAAAATCCCTCCCTCCCCCCTTTCCATTTCCAATCCATTTTAGAATAATCACCACAAAGTTCATTATAAGGACCTGCTCTCTCTCTCTCTCTCTCTCTCTCTCTCTCTCTCTCTCTCTCTCTCTCTCAAAAATACCAATATTTAGGATAATCACCACAAAATTCACTATAAGGACCTGCGCTCTCTCTCTCTCTCTCCTCTCTCTCTCTCTCTCTCTCTCTCTCTCTCTCTCAAAAATACCACTGTTCAGGATAATCACCACCAAGTTTATTACAAGGACCCCCCCCCCACCCCTCTCTCTCTCTCTCTCTCTCTCTCTCTCTCTCTCTCTCTCTCTCTCTCTCTTCATTGTGCCCTTCTAAAGCCACTCCCTTAGATGTTGCCTGCGTGCTACATCTTTTGTCCAGAGCTATTATTCCCCTGCTATGAGATCATCATCTCCTTCGTCTTCTTCTTTTTCTTCTTCCTCCTTTCTTCGTACAAGCAATATCTCTCAGTTTTTTGTAGTCTCCTACACTCTTACTGTCTATGAAGGCTCACGGGTTCTGAAAAGCAACTAGGTATTGCCATAGGATAGAATAAGTGATGTAGTCTACGGTTTTTATGAAAATAAGAATGTGGGACTATTTTAGGTCGAGTTTTGCTTGATCTTGCGTCACCGTTATTGTTTTCATCAAGTATAATAGGGAAGCTTTGCTTTGGAGAAATCGAAAAGTTACTCATTATTATTTCTCATCACATCGCTCGTTTGTAATTTCAATTAACAGATGGCTACAGAAAGAAATCTTCAGTTATCAAACAGTAGAACTGCAAATGTTTTAATTCATTTTCTTTTATCTGAGTGAATTCTCACGTGAATCGAGTTTGAATTACTAATGGCGTGACCCAAGATTAGTACTTGAACCAATACTGCTATAATGGTCACTTATTGGTTTGAAACTTTCCTGTAATGATAATGGTTATAATATTTGTGATCATGCAGGCTGTGGAACAGTCTACCTGAGAATGTCATGTAATTGAAACTTCAAAGGTTCGAGCGAAGATGCAATGCATTATTACCCTAATGCTTTTCTCTTGGCATTTGAATACAACTTTTTATGAGTAGAATCTCTCCTCTCCGTATTTCCCTTTCCCTGCTCTGACTTCCTAATGAGCACCATATTCTTTGAAAGCTTCAATTTCAAGTCAGTGGCCCCTTTGGTGGGCTTGTTCCGTATGAATAGGGTGCATGGGAAGAAGGACTGATAAAAGTAGACGAAGACCCAGAAATATACAGAGACAGGAGAAAGACAGACAGAACAGAGGACTGGCACAACAAACCAATGCACGGACAATACATGAGACAGACTAAAGAACTAGCCAGCGATGACAATTGGCAATGGCTACAGAGGGGAGAGCTAAAGAAGGAACTGAAGGAATGTAACAGCGGCACAAGATCAGGCCCTAAGAACCAGATATGTTCAAAGTACGATAGACGGAAATAACATCTCTCCCATATGTAGGAAGTGCAATACGAAAAATGAAACCATAAACCACATAGCAAGTGAGATGCCCGGCACTTGCACAGAACCAGTACAAAAAGAGGCATGATTCAGTAGCAAAAGCCCTCCACTGGAGCCTGTGCAAGAAACATCAGCTACCTTGCAGTAATAAGTTGGTACGAGCACCAACCTGAAGGAGTGATAGAAAACGATCAGGCAAAGATCCTCTGACTATGGTATCAGGACGGATAGGGTGATACGTGCAAACAGACCAGACGTGACGTTTGATTGACAAAGTCAAGAAGAAAGTATCACTCACTGATGTCGCAATACCATGGGACACCAGAGTTGAAGAGAAAGAGAGGGAAAAAATGGATAAGTATCAAGATCTGAAAGATATAAGAAGGATATGGGATATGCCAGTGGAAATCGTACCCATAATCATAGGAGCACTAGGCACGATCCCAAGATCCCAAAACCCTGAAAAGGAATCTAGAAAAACTAGAGGCTGAAGTGGCTCCAGGACTCATGCAGAAGAGTGTGATCCTAGAAACGGCACACATAGTAAGAAAAGTGATGGACTCCTAAGGAGGCAGGATGCACCCGGAACCCCACACTATAATACCACCCAGTCGAATTGGAGGACTGTGATAGAGCAAAAAAAAAAAAAAAAATTAATAAATAAAAAAAAAAAAAAATAATAATAATAATAATAATAATAAAATAAGTAGATAATAATAATAATATAATAATAATAAGAGTAGTAATTGAAGGTGCTGTTACTGAGTTTAGCCCAAATGAACATTTCTACCCTCATATATTTCTTTAAACTTCAAATATTCAACATTTCCTCAAACTTACAGATCACATGTGCCGAAGCCTATGATAGTGATTTTTCATTCCCTGTGACTTACTTTTTATTGACGCTACTCAGAGATTTTGAATATATGACAGTAGTTAGTTGCTACCTACCTGTGACTGAGTTGACATTTCCAAAACAGTTGAATGTCGTTTTGCTCCTACTAAAAGTAAGAAATTACCCGTAGACAGTTAAAAGAGGTTATATGTTGCTTAGACGTCACACTTCTCAAATCTTTTGCTCGAATGTCATAGGCCTATCGTTCTCCAATTTGGATCTCGACTGTCTTCCAGGTTCTCTGTTGTTTATCCATTATCCCCACAATTGGTTGAACCTTCACATCCCCCCCCCTGGCCCCCTTCCCCCTTCCTTTACACCCCCCCCTTACAAAACGAAACGATATTTAGGATTAAGATCATATATATTATCCTTCTTGGCCATCTTCCATAAGCTCTAACTGATGGTCCTTGATCGCTCATGTTTTTTTTTTTTTTTTTTTTTTGTGGGGGGAGGGGGTGAGGGGAGGGCAAACTGGATATCGAAGAAAGCCAAAAATAGCATTAGACTTAAGTATTAGCTATGCGAGTGTACCATCGTATTATCCTCATTTATACAAAATATATTGTAATCTTACGTTTACTGGGTTTTTATCATTAGTTAAGAAAAAACCACTGTATATAAAACAAGTTTAAGTTTTTTCACTTAAAATTGGTTTTAGAACAGCGACTTCTTAACCATTCAAACTAACACGAAGAATGTTGCCGTATTACTGGGTTTATTTTTATCATTATTTAAAATGATAAGCACCACGAATTTTTTCACTTAAATGTTACTGGCGAGTCTCATCTTGAAGAGAGTCGAGAATCACTACTCCACATCTTTAATTGGTCGGAAGTTTGGTCAGAAGACCTTTTCCATCATTAATCTGAGACTTCGAGTGATCACATCACCCTTTATTTCAGTTGTGGAGTCTTCTGATACCTAAATGTTCAAACGAAGAACAAATTCATTCATCACTTTCTGCTGCTGGCGTCTCCTGAATTTCAGGTCTATCGGCTGTATTTTCTATTCCTTTATATTTGAATTATTCATCACCTCTTACTTTAAATTCTCTCTCTGTAGGCTGGTTTCCCTTTGGAGTCCTCTTGGGGTTACAGCCTATTAACTCGTCCATAAGGAATTCAAAAAAAAGAGATAGAAAAGTTACAACGTCTGAATAGAACCCAATACACTGATGAATCATGGCTTCCCTCCTTTCGGAACTACACCATAGGCTTCCTAATAGTGATAATGATTCTGGTAAGTTTTCTCAAGTATTAATGTTTGAGCTTAAATTTATAATTTTTCTCTGTACTGATTCTCATTTGGCCTTTTGCCGTTCCCACACAAATATTTCAACTATTATGTAAAAAAAGATAATTCTTGAGTTACTAGCATTTCAAATGGTCATCCATTTATATGTTAGTACGGTTTTTTTTGTGATGATGATTATTGTGATAGCTAAGAGAGTGCATCTCTCTCTCTCTCTCTCTCTCTCTCTCATCAGCGATACATTTTTTTTTATTTCCAGCTATAATGTTCGAAGATGCTTTATGTGTTAATAATCTTTATGGGAGCAGAATGTGTGCATTCCTACAAGCCTCTCTCTCTCTCTCTCTCTCTCTCTCTCTCTCTCTCTCTCTCTCTCTCTCTCTCTCTCTCTCTCTCTCTCTTATCAGTGATTTTCTTCTCTATACTTCTCATTAAAATGTTCAAAAATGATTGGGTATCACAATTAACATGAGAGTGGAGTGTGTGCATTTTCTCTCTCTCTCTCTCTCTCTCTCTCTCTCTCTCTCTCTCTCTCCCTGTCATTCCGCGTAAGTAGACGTGCGTAAATCTTCCTTCAGCATAGCGGCTCTCTGAAGTTTAGCATGTCGTGAATTTGATGTTCGTATGTGGCTAACGAGACTTTGTGATCCGGAATTCGTAAGAATCCGTTCGTACGAATTCGTTGATAAGGCTGGAATAAAGGAAAATAATAAGGGTTATGCTATATGGACATTGTTAAATAAATAATTTATATCATAGTTTATAGTTTATAGTTTTTGTTGAATACTTCATGCCCGGGATAGCCATACCTTAGAGGAAATGATAATCATTAGGATATATAGATATTGTTAAATAAATACTTTATAGTACAGTTTATAGCTTTTCTTGAATACTTCGTTTCAAAACAAGCTAAAACGCGGCTAAGGGCTTAGCTTGCCCATCCCACAGGCCTCTGCATTCAGAAATAAAAGTAGCTTCCGGAATTTTGAAGTGTGGTAGACACGTTCAGGATTTTTACTACTTTTTGAAAATATACTTATATTTGCTGGATAATCCCAGAGTAAATTACCAGTGACACAGAAACATTAATCATTTATTTTTCGTCACATCAGCATCTATTCTTTTTTCTCCCTCGCTGGAATAGGTTTGGAATGAGGAAACATCGTCAGGATTCCTCTCGTAATGGCTCGGAATTCGTTCCTGTCTTGTCCCTCTGCGTTCAATTACATCTCAAATGAGCCACTGCCGTGATACTTACCACAGTTGCCTGGAAGTTGAAATATTACCGAAGAAGTTGGGGAGACGCAAACTTCATTTCTATACGTTTATCAGGCGTTTCGGTTTATTCCATTTACTGTACCTCCATTCATATTTCATCTTACTTTCCAACCTCTCCTAATGAATTATTTCGTTATGCAACTGCGAGGTACTCCTCATGTTACACCTTTCAAACCTTTGACTCTCAATTTCCTCTCAGCTCTGAATGACCTCATGGCTCCCACCTCTTTTGGCCTTCGGCCTGAATTGTATATGCTATTCTAAACACTGCAACTCTGAGGAATATAAACAAAAACGAGCGAACAACAGAATGAGGTTCAGAGAGCTACGGGAATCTTATGCGAAAGAAATATGCAACAGGAGTTGTTCGTAAAGGGTAACGAAGCCACTCTGGCCTTGATTCAGAATTTGCAATGCCACAAAGATGGACCGAAACACACGAGATAATAAACACTATCATGCCAAGTTCAATTATTCATATATTAATTTTTGTAAATTTCTATTTCTCTTTGCCTCCTCTTATTTCTTCCTAATGAACTCCATAATCTTCTTCCATATTCTTTGGAAGCTTGAATTTCAAGTCAGTGTTCCTTTGGTGGGCTTGCTCCATGTGAATAGGGTTCAGCCTCTGAACAACGATGATAATAATAATAATATACGAGGGTAGGAGACGCTCTCTCAAACATGTTTTGTTAAAGAGGATGGCAGCATCAGTGGAATTGATTTTATATATGGTCTTTTCAATTCTTCTTATTATTTCCTTCTCATCAGGGCTGATATTTGCTAATAGCTGGCCGATGTTCATATTCTTAATAAGGACATTGTAGTCTGGAATTCGGGATTTCTTCTCGTTGTCTAAGGGCGTAGCGGAATTCCAACGTTTCCAACCATATCTTCGAACGACCCCATTCCAATCAGTTCAAGCTCACCCTTCCTTGAAAATGAACCGAAGATACGGTTGGAAACGTTGGAATTCCGCTGCGCCCTTAGACAAAGTCCAGTCTACAAATTGTAAACTCTACGGCGACCATACTCCACTTTTAGTTATAATTTCAATAAATTAAAATTTTTAGAAGACATTTCCTTAACCAGAATATGAACATCGGACAGCTATTAGCAAATATCAGCCCTGATGAGAAGAAAGTAATAAGAAGAATTGAAAAGAATATATATAAAACCAATTCCACTCATGTTACCATCCTCTTTAACAAAATAATTATAATAATAATAATGAACTTAGGAACCTCTGCAACGAGACTATAATATTGACAATTAAAAGCCATAGTACAACAAATATAGTATTAATACCACTATGCTTTTAACTGTCAATATTAATATAATAATATAATAATAATAATAATAATAATAATAATAATAATAATAATAATAATAATAATAATATAATATAATAATAATAATAATAATAATAATAATAATAATAATATTTCATGTCAGTGGCCCCTTTGGTGGGCTTGTTCCATATGAATAATTTTAATCCTCTGATTAATAATAAAAATTCTCTTATTCACCAGTCGAAATGAACAGCGCCAACTCGTTGACGAAGCGTTCCATTAACTCTTCTTTCCAATCTCTGGTTTCTCTCGAAATGAATTTAGCTTCGTTTTCAGGTCGCTTTCATAAACGAAGCGTCGTCGGTGTCTTTGGAATTTAACCATTCGTAATTTTTGTTGATGAAAAACTGGGCGATCAGATGGTTCTGTGTCGGGGACTAGAGGGTGCTGGCGTTGGCAAGAAGGTGTTTTTATTCTCGTTGTTTTGAGCTGTTATGTGTAGGAACTGTATATATATATAATATATAATTATATATATATATATATATATATACAATGATATAAATATATATATATATATATATATATATATATATATCATATATATATATATTATATATACTTATGTGTGTGCATAATAGGGTTCTAAGAGCAAATCATTGCTATAACAAGCTAGAGTAAACTGTAGATTTATATCCCTTATTCCATATAAAAAAAAATACTCCATCTTTTCATCCCAGATTCTCTCATTTCACCAAGGACGCCGACCGAAGAATCCTCTGAAGGTGGATTCTTGGAGCTCCAGAGGCGTCCAACTGCGTACTCAGTGATTCACTTCCCCCTTGTTGGTTACGGTCCAATTTTCCACCTTAGTGAGTGCGACGCCTTTCCGGGGAGGAAGACGCATGAGAGAGAGAGAGGAGATGAGAGAGAGAAGGAGATAGATGAAGGGAGAGCGAGAGAGAGAGAGAGAGAGAGAGAGAGAGAGAGAGAGACAGGCAATCTATTGCAATATAAAAATGATAAATGTTACATCTATCAGGATATTGGAAATACATTTAGAGTCGTCGAGAGAGAGAGAGAGAGAGAGAGAGAGAGAGAGAGAGAGAGAGAGAGAGAGAGTAGAGAGAAACTATCTAATGCAATATAAAAATCATTAATCTTATTCTTAACTTGATATTGGAGATGCATTTAAAGGCACAGTGAGAGACAGAGACAGAGAGAGAGTAAATCTACAAGACCTATTGACTTGAAATTAAAGTTTCCTAAGAATAAGGGATTCATCAAATACTTCGTAAGATTTGGAGATAAGCTTCTGGCCAAGAGTGGATACGACAACTTTATAAGTTAGCCTTTTATTTTTCTTGAACGAAAAAGAGTCCTTTTTCCTGTATTTATATCGCATGAATATACTTAGAACTTAATCTTTTAAGCTCTGCTAGGATATTTAAACACATGCCGAGGTGAAATAGTACAATTCGTTCATTTAGATCACAACAATTTATTTTTGGGGCCTAAAACAATCCATACCTGTACAGATATCACACAAATATACTTCGAACTAAGAAGGTTTCAACCCATATCGAGGTCAAATTATAAAACTAAATATACTTTGAACTTTTGTTAAGAAAGTCTAAACACATACCGAGGTTAAATCATAAAATTATATATATACTTTGAACGTCACTTTGTAAATCTATTAATAAAGTCTAAACACATACCAATGTTAAGTCATAAAATTATATATACTGTATACTTTGAACTTCATTATGTAAATTTGTTAAGAAAGTCTAAATACATATTGAGGTCAAATTATAAAATAATATATACTTTGAACTTCACTTTGTAAATCTGTTAAGAAAGACTAAACACATACGGAGGTCAAATTGTAAAGTAATACATACTTTGAACTTCACGTTTTGATATTCCTATGTAAGCCTGAGCGATTATCGAAGTCAAATCATAAAAAATTCGTCCATCCACATCACAACAAGCCCGAGCAACCATTGACAAAACCCATTGAGTTCCTCCTGGAAACAGGGGGCGCGAATTCTCGTCGATACTGGAAGCCATTTACCAAACGCAGCAGCTGGAATGATTCATGGAAACACATTGTGGAACTCATTAGGGCTCCGACGAAGGCTGGAACTCTCCTTTTAATAGATGTAGCGGGTGACAATCGGAAACTCACTTATTTTAACGGAGGTTTGTAACTGGACTGTGTATAATATTACGTGGTTTTTTCCATGTTTTAAGTAAAGGCTTATCGTGTTTCTTTTGCTTATCAATTATCTGTTATTTCTTTATTCTATTGAAGGCTGGAATACTTCTGACCATTTCTTGTGGCGAGGTTATACTTGTAGTGCTTCTGTTCTTAATGATACTATTGTTACTAATAATAATATAATAATAATAATATAATAATATAATAATAATAATATAATAATGTTCTAAAGGGTCCACAATAATACAAAGTGTTAAGAGTCCGTGTATAATTTTTAAGACGTTACAAAAAGCTTTCGAACCCTTCCCTGGGTTCATCTTCAGTCCAAAATATTTTTGTAAAATCTTAAAAATTATACACGGACTCGATATTTTGTATTATTGGGGACCGTTTAGAACATTATATATACTCTCACGATAGAGAGTTTTTCCCTAATAATAATAATAAAATAATAATAATAATAATAATAATAATAATAATAATAGAAAAAATGCGCCTTTAGTCAACATACAAAAAGGGCCAAAGTAACGAGAACTGAAGGGATAAAGCTACCAGATGGAGCAACATCAAACACATAGATGAGACAGGATACAAATACCTGGGAATAATGGAAGGAGGGGATATAAAACACCAACAGATGAAGGACACGATCAGGAAAGAATATATGCAGAGACTCAAGGCGATACTCAAGTCAAAACTCAACGCCGGAAATATGATCAAAGCCATAAACACATGGGCACTGCCAGTAATCAGATACAGCGCAGGAATAGTGGAATGGACGAAGGCAGAACTCCGCACCATAGATCAGAAAACCAGGAAACATATGACAATACACAAAGCACTACACCCAAGAGCAATTACAGACAGACTATACATAACACGAAAGGAAGGAGGGAGAGGACTACTAAGTATAGAGGACTGCGTCAACATCGAGAACAGAGCACTGGGGCAATATCTGAAAACCAGTGAAGACGAGTGGCTCAAGAGTGCATGGGAAGAAGAACTAGTAAAAGTAGACAAAGACAAAGAAATATACAGTGACAGGAGAATGACAAACAGAACAGAGGACTGGCACAACAAACCAATGCACGGACAATACATGAGACAGACTAAAGAACTGGCCAGCGATGACACATGGCAATGGTTACAGAGGGGAGAGCTCAAAAACGAAATTGAAGGAATGGTAACAGCGGCACAAGATCAGGCCCTAAGAACCAGATATATCCAAAGAACGATAGATGAAAATAACATTTCTCCCATATATAGGAAGTGCAATACGAAAAATGAAACCATAAACCACATAGCAAGCGAATGTCCGGCACTTGCACAGAACCAGTACAAAAAGAGGCATGATTCAGTGGCAAAAGCCCTCCACTGGAGCCTTTGCAAGAAACACCAGCTACCTTGCAGTAATAAGTGGTACGAGCACCAACCTGAGGGAGTGATAGAAAACGATCAGGCAAAGATCCTCTGGGACTATGGTATCAGAACGGATAGGGTGATACGTGCAAACAGACCAGACGTGACGTCGATTGACAAAGTCAAGAAGAAAGTATCACTCATTGATGTCGCAATACCATGGGACACCAGAGTTGAAGAGAAAGAGAGGGAATAATTGGATAAGTATCAAGATCTGAAAATAGAAATAAGAAGGATATGGGATATGCCAGTGGACATCGTACCCATAATCATAGGAGCACTAGGCACGATCCCAAGATCTCTGAAAAGGAATCTAGAAAAACTAGAGGCTGAAGTAGCTCCAGGACTCATGCAGAAGAGTGTGATCCTAGAAACGGCACACATAGTAAGAAAAGTGATGGACTCCTAAGGAGGCAGGATGCAACCCAGTCGAATTGGAGGACTGTGATAGAGCAAAAAATAATAATAATAATTTATGAAATTAATAATTTTTCCATTGTTCGGAGGTAATAATAATAATAATAATAATAATAATAATAATAATAATAATAATAATAATAATAATAATAATAATAATAATAATAATAATAATTTCCTCATATTAACTGATTGTTTTGCCTTTATCTTAGAGGTAGCCAATTTTTTTTTAATTCTCCCTTTAAATTTAATCAAGACACCTGACAGTTGTAGTAGCAATGAGGCCAGAACAAATGGCATGTACCCATTTCGTATGCCTCTGCAGATAGGCCTAAGTAATTACATTCCAGCCTAATTAAGAGGCAACGAATCAAGCTCAGAACTCCATTAGCTCACGAGACCAGCAGGCCCTTTCTAGTCGAGGAACATTCCAGTTGGTTCATGGTCTAGATCGTATTGTCTAGAATCAGATGTCATCTGAAAATTATGCCCAACCCTCCTCCTCCCCCCCCACCCCCTCCCCCCCCCCCCCAACAAAACAAAACAAATACTTTGGAGCAAGGGAAATATAACTTATTCTGCTCCCTGTAAAAATTCATTCCAGTTAACGAAATTAATGTCACAGAAACCAAATTACTTACAGAAATAGCATCAAAATAACATCGTTATCGCTTAATCTGGGAGTAAGCCTACAAACTACTTTGTTGTTTTTCTTATTCCTGTTGTCGTTCTTGTTTTGAGTGTAGGAAAGGTCTATGGAAGAGGCTATAGAAAGGTCTGTAAAAGGTGTTTCGCATTGAGTTAAAGATACAGGAATTTTAGGATAGGATATTTATGATTTATGTATTAGGATAGATAATATGTATGTTAAACAGTACAGAAAAGTGATTTGTAATAAAATATAGAGTATTTATTTTAATTTTCGTTGGTGAAACAACGCTCTATTTGCCCATAGGTTTTAGCAAATTTTAATTCACGTTCAGTTAGGAATATAATGTTTATAACATGTATATAAGGGGAAAATCTTGCATGCGTCTCGAGTAAGCTTGAGGTCGGAGCACGCCTTGTGTTTTATACTTGAACTTGATTGAAAGAGTTTGAGTAAAACAAATAATGAACCTAAAAGTTCACAGGAACCTTTTAGTAATTCTTGAGGATTTTAGATATGTTTTTTTTTATATTATTATAAAATATCCGAAGGATGAGATGATTTCCTATTGGTAACGTCTCTCTCTCTCTCTCTCTCTCTCTCTCTCTCTCTCTCTCTCTCTCTCACTCTCTCTCTCAAGAAGCAATCTGACCAACTATGAAAACTTCGTTTCAAGTTCGTAATAAACGCGTGGCTCAGATAGCTAGGATACTCAGTGTCTCAAAGCTCAAGTTGTTCAGATAGTTCCTTGATTCTGATTACTTTCTCTCTCTCTCTCTCTCTCTCTCTCTCTTCTCTCTCTCTATATCGCAGTTTAATTAACCAATTATGGAATATTCCCACTATCCACTTTTCCTCTAAGGAAATTCTCTCTCTCTCTCTCTCGCCTCTCTCTCTCTCTCTCTCTCTCTCAAGTATACCACTGTATGATATTCCCACTATCCAGTTTCCTCTAAGGAAATCTCTCTCTCTCTCTCTCTCTCTCTCTCTCTCTCTCTCTCTCTCTCTCTCTCTCTCTCTTTAAGTATACCACTGTTTAGAATTCTCACCACCTATCACAACGACTTGCCACCTCTCTCTCTCTCTCTCTCTCTCTCTCTCTCTCTCTCTCTCTCTCTCTCTCCTAGAGATAAGTGAGCACACGATGTCTCCTCGGATGGACTAACAAGTCTTTGAGACATCCTAATCCTTGTAATTCTTTGTAACTCTCTCTCTCTCTCTCTCTCTCTCTCTCTCTCTCTCTCTCTGAATATAACGAATCCACTGTTTCCACTAGTTCCTAATTATTAATATTTCATCCGTTTTCTTTTAAATCTCCTTCCACCCTTTCCCTCGTTAGCGTTATTGCTTAAGGATACCTCTTTGATCTGGCTGCGAAAGTTCTGTGTATTTAAATAAAAAAAACGATCACCGAGCGTCCTGTTATTAAAACGAGGAAGAAGAATAAGAAGAAGAAGAAGAAGATTTATAAAGGTTCTCTGAAAGGAAATATCTAACGAGAACAAAGGTTCCTCTCCCCTTAGGTGACTGTGGGTGAATGTTGTTTTTATATTTTCCTATTTCTCAAGATGTTATTTGTTATTAGGGGCCGTTCTTTGTGTCATTATTCCAGTGGAAGGGAGAAAAATGTATACCGTGAGAAGAGAAGGGATTCTTTTCTGTAAGACGATATGTTATTCGTTGTTCGTGAGAAGATACGTGATTCGTTTCCCATAAGAAGATACGTGATTCGTGCTCGTAAGAATATACGTGATTAGTTCCCCATAAGAAAGTACGTGATTCGTGTTCTTAAGAAGATACGTGATTCGTTTCCCCTAAGAGGATACGTGATTCAGATTCTTAAGAAAATACGTGATTTGTACTCCTAAGAAGATACACGAATCGTTTTCCCTAAGAAGATAAGTAACATCTACTCAAGTATCCGTACGTATACGAATTTTATCGTATGAAACACGTCCAAAACCCCCCTACAACTCCCCCTCCCCCACAAACACACACAACTACACCACCCATATCATAGCACTAACAAAATATCACTCCTTCAAAACTGACTTTCCATCCCAGTCCAATTCCGGAATCCACGAAGAAGAAGAAGTTTTCCCATCTGCCGAAACATTCTCGCATCTGCAACATTCCAACCCACCCACCCCCACCCCGCCCCCGAGAAGATTTTCTCTTCAATTCATTCAGCATCGGAGAAACATCCGAAAACTCCCGCCCAGGAACTTCCCGGGCCAACAAATTCGAGCTCCTCGCTTGTGGGGGAAGGAGAGAAAAAAAAAAGTTCGGAGAATACCGGAGAGTGGAGTCTCTTAGCAATTAGCATTGATATGTCCTAAGATTTTTTTTCCGCTCGTGTAACAAGTTGATAGGACAAGCTTTATTCCTCATGTAAGCACTTCAGATCATTCCCCTTTATGCCTCGTTGTGGAACTTCAAGGTTCCAGAAGTCTTTCATTCCTGACACCGTTCGATTCTGGAACGGTCTCTACCTGAGGACGTTGGACGATTCGAACTTCCAAATGTCGTAGCATAGATCCATCGCATGACTGCTCTAAAACAATTCGCCTCGTATTTCAATACCTTATCTATATTCTTACCTTTATATCTATCAATTTCTTCATTTAACATCGTTTTCCTTTCTAGGGTCTGGTCTCCTCTCTCTGTATTCCTGTTATCTTCTGTAACTCCTTTCAAATGAACACCACATTCCTTGGAAACTCGAATTTCAAGTCAGTGGCCCATCCACTAGTCTCGTTCCATATAAATAGGGGCGTGTCTTCTGCGTAATAATTACACTAAGATGCTGAAAATAATATGTTAAGTTTTTCTTAGAGTTCTGGTGCAGATAAAATTACAGGTATATCTTAATTTTGCATTATATCTGTAATTCTGACAAAGTTTAGGAGGAGGATTTTATTAATAATAATGCGTTTTTACTTTAATATTTCATGTATCTGATGATTTTTATGTAAAATACATTTAATGGATATTTAGATATAGATCTATGTGTATATTACTTTAATTAGCAGAGGTTGAATTTTAAACAAACGTTTTATGTATCTTTTAATCCAATGCACATTGTAAGAATACGCACTGTAATATTACGGAATAAAGGAATTATTTTTTTTTTCTTTAGTTTATCACAGTCCCCCAATTCGACTGGGTGGTATTTATAGTGTGGGGTTCCGGGTTGCATCCTGCCTCCTTAGGAGTCCATCACTTTTCTTACTAGGTGCGCCGTTTCTAGGATCACACTCTTCTGCATGAGTCCTGGAGCTACTTCAGCCTCTAGTTTTTCCAAATTCCTTTTCAGGGATCTTGAGATCGTGCCTAGTGTCCTTATGATTATGGGTACAATTTCCACTGGCATATCCCATATCCTTCTTATTTCTATTTTCAGGTCTTGATACTTATCCATTTTTTCCCTTTCTTTCTCTTCAACTCCTGTATCCTATGGTATTGCGACATCAATGAGTGATACTTTCTTCTTGATTTTGACAATCGACGTCACGTCTGGTCTATTTGCACGTATCACCCTATCTGTTCTGATACCATAGTCCCAGAGGATCTTTGCCTGATCATTTTCTATCACTCCTTCAGGTTGGTGCTCGTACCACTTATTACTGCAAGGTAGCTGGTGTCTCTTGCAAAGGAATCCAGTGGAGGGCTTCTGCCACTGAATCATGCCTCTTTTTGTACTGGTTCTGTGCAAGTGCCGGACATTCGCTTGTTATGTGGTTATGGTCTCATTTTTCGTATTGCACTTCCAACATATGGGAGAGATATTATTTCCATCATCGTTCTTTGGATATATCTGGTTCTAAGGGCCTGACCTTGTGCCGCTGTTATCATTCCTTCAGTTTCGTTCTTGAGCTCTCCCCTCAGTAGCCATTGCCATGTGTCATCGCTGTCCAGTTCTTTAGTCTGTCTCATGTATTGTCCGTGCATTGGTTTGTTGTGCCAGTCCTCTGTTCTGTTTGTCATTCTCCTGTCACTGTATATTTCTTTGTCCTCGTCTACTTTTATCAGTCCTTCTTCCCATGCACTCTTGAGCCACTCGTCTTCACTGGTTTTCAGATATTGCCCCAGTTCTCTGTTCTTGATGTTAACGCAGTCCTCTATGCTTAGTAGTCCTCTCCCTCCATCCTTTCGTCTTATGTATATAGCCTGTCCGTATTTGCTCTTGGGTGTAGTACTTTGTGTATTGTCATATATTTCCTAGTTTTCTGGTCTATGTTGCGAAGTTCTGCCTTCGTCCATTCCACTATTCCTGCACTGTATCTGATTACTGGCACTGCCCATGTGTTTATGGCTTTTATCATATTTCCCGCGTTGGTGTTTTATATCCCCTCCTTCCATTATTCCCAGGTATTTGTATCCCGTCTCATCTATGTGTTTGATGTTGCTCCCATCTGGTAACTTTATCCCTTCAGTCCTTGTTACTTTGCCCTTTTGTATGTTGACTAAAGCACAATTTTCTATTCCAAACTCCATCCTGATGTCCCCAGATACAATCCTTACAGTCTGGATTAAGGAATCTATTTCCTTGATGCTCTTACCATACAGCTTGATGTCGTCCATGAACATCAGATGGTTAGTTCGGTTGCCTCTTTTCATGAGTTGGTAACCAACATCCATCTTCTGTAGTACTTTTGTCATGGGAATCATGGCTACTACGAAGAATAGTTGAGACAGTGAGTCGCCCTGGAAGATCCCTCTACTGATATTAACCTCTGCTAGTCTTATTCCAGGGCTTGTAAGTGTTGTATTCCAGAGCTTGAAAGTATTGTATTCCAGTTGTGCATTGTATTTTTGAGGAAGCTGGTGGTGTTTTCCTCGTCCCCATATATTTTCAGGCATTCTATTAGCCATGTGTGTGGTATCATGTCGAAGGCTTTCTTATAGTCTATCCATGCCATGCTTAGGTTGGTTTTTCTTCTCTTACTGTTTTTCATTGCCATTTTGTCTATCAGGAGCTGGTCTTTTGAGCCACTACACTTCCTGCAGCTTTGTCGGTGGGGGATGGTGTTTGTATCCTCTAAGTAATTGTATAGCCTTTCGCTGATGATACCTGTTAGTAACTTCCACATTATTGGTAGGCAGGTGATAGGCCTGTAGTTACTGGCTATGTTTCCCTTACTCTTGTCTTTCTGGACTAAGGATGTTCTTCCCGTGGTCATCCATTTGGGCGCATGGTGATTTGTGATACAATGCTGGAGTTTTTCTGCTATTCTTGGGTGTAAGGCCTTGAAGTTTTTGAGCCATTATCCATGGACTTCATCGGGTACTGGGGCTTTCCAGTTGGGCATTTTCTTTAGTTGGTGTCTGACTGTGTCTGTCGTGATGTCAGTGAATCTTTGTTTTATTCTCCCTGTTTCTTCTTCCTTGACATCCTGGATCCATGTTGTATGTTTGTTTTGTGATACCGGATTGCTCCAGATGTTTTCCCAGAGTCTCTTACTTGTTTTGGCTTCAGGAATTTCTTGGTGGTTGTCTTCCCCTCTTAGTTGGCTGTATAGTCTTTTCTGGTTGGTTCCGAATAGTTTGTTCTGTTGGTATCCCTTATTCCTGTTCATGTATCGTTGGATCTTATGTGCTTTGGCCTTAAGCCTCTGTTTTACACCTTCTATTGTGTTTATTATTATTATTATTATTATTATTATTATTATTATTATTATTATTATTATTATTATTATTATTATTATTATTATTATTAAATCTGACAGGGGCAACTGTCTGTATATGGAATAGTTGACGCGATTGATACCTCGTTTTTAAGGTACGGAAATTATATAGACATGTATTAAGCAGGGTAGAAATTGCTAACTATTCATCATTATCCCGAGACCTGAATATGGTAGGAATTGTACTGACTTATTCGCAATTTTATCCCCAAAAAATGTCCATGTCCCATAGGGTTGAGAATTCATTTTTTTTTTCTAAGTTTCTCTATTGCGCTAGAGAGCTCATAAATAGGTTCTAGTGAAATCAAAAGTTTTTTGTTTTATTACGTAGTGTATATCTCGCTCTTTGTAAAGAAATGAAAATTAATATCTTCGATTAGTTTTTCGATTGTGAAAATGGCACCCTTGTCTTATATAACAAATGTCAGACTGTGTTCTTTATTGTATCTTATTAAAATAGGGTTTTTATTAAATGTATACGAATATGAACATATATATATTATATACATATATATATATATGTGTGTGGTTGTGTGTGTGTGTGCGTGTGTGTGTGTGTGTGTGTATGTACGTGTGGGGTGATAGCAGATTGACAGATATGTGCAAATTCGCAATCTTGCAACATTGTACTATAGTGGAAAAAAGACGGGGTAGCGAATTATACTTTTGAATTGGTTGATGAAGAGTAATTATGGAAGACAAAAAGACTAATTTAGATCTCAACCTGCCAACCGGCCGTCTGGGGTACAAAGAGGGCCCTAGGGGGGTGGGGGTGGGGGCGGGTGGGGGGAGTGAGAGGGGATGGGAGATTAATGCGCATTCAGCTGAAATTTGGTGACAGCGAGAGCGAGGAAAGTCATTATCCTAATTGCTGGACTAATTTCCATTAAAGTTCCCGAGTAATTATATCTCCCTAAGGGAATTATCCCATTTTATTGCCCATTAACACTGCAAGGCTTGAAATGGCCCAGTTATATTTCTGTTTTTTTCTGATCCTGTGAATTATATATATCCCCACGTCTAACAAAAGGTTTCTCTGTAGTCAGGGAATTCTTCCAAAATGTCTACTGAGCTCAGTCCTCTGAGAGTGACAATTCGTCGAAGGATTCTCATCGATCATTTTCCAGTCTTTTTCTATTTTGATTCCTAACAGAGGAATCATATCTAGGTCAGTAATGTCTTATAAGCATTGAGACCTTTTATCTGGCTGATGATTGTATTTCATTTTCAGTGATTTACCAAGAAACCTTTTCGCAATCTATTATCTGACATTCCTTTTACAAAATGTATTGTACATCTTGTCCTCCCAAACAACAGGAACCTCTTCAATCCACTCCATGAAGGCAGGAATGTGCCTGAGTGAAGTTGTAATTATTGTACGTAATTATATTCTACATTTTTATTTCCTTCTATGATTATTTTATCATTCCATATCAGCCTTTGCTCGTAACATGGTTCCTTCCCTGCCTTGACCCAAAGCGTTCTACCCTATCGGACCCTCTGTCTTTTTTGGGGCCATCTCAGTTAAGATCGAACCGTATACCTTGTTAAACCCACAAACATTTTCTGGTATATATATATATATATATATATATATATATATATTATATACCAGAAAATGTTTGTGGGTATATATATATATATATATATATATATATATATATATATATATATATATATATAAATACTTCGTTGTTTATTTTCCCTTCGTGGCAAATAACTTTATTTATGGATTTATCATGTTCCTAACTTTCGTGATTCAGTTATACATACATACATGCATATATATATATATATATATATATATATATATTATATATATATATATATATATATATATATATATATATATATATATACTATATATATATATATATATATATAATATATATATATATATATTTCGTTGTTTATTTTCCCTTCGTGGCATATAACTTTATTTATGGATTTATCATGTTCCTAACTTTCGTGATTCAGTTATACATACATACATGCATAATATATATATATATATATATATATATATATATATATATATATATATATATGCATGTATGTATGTATAACTGAATCACGAAAGTTAGGAACATGATAAATCCATAAATAAAGTTATATGCCACGAAGGGAAAATAAACAACGAAGTATTTATATATATACATATATATATATATATATATATATATATATATATATAGATATATATATATATATTAATATATATATATATATATATATATATATATGCAATACAATTCTTTAAAAAATATCAGATAATAAATTGCGAAAAGTGTTGTTGGTAGATCATTGAAAATGATTTTCTCAGATAATTTATGAAACGACATACAATCATCAATCAGAGGAAAGGTCTCATTGTTTATAAGACATTACTGACCTAGATGTGATTCCCCTGTTAAGAATCAAAATAGGAAACAAAAATTGGAAAATAAACAATGAGAATCATTCAACGAATTGTCACTATCAACTAATTTTACCAATATGAAAGATATTTAAACTGCCTACTTTATAGAAATGTACACACCCACACATAATATATATGAATAAATACATATATATATATATATACTATATATATATATATATATATATATATATATATATATATATATATATATATATATATATATATATATATATATTATATATATATATATATATATATAATATATATATGTGTGTGTGTGTGTGTGTGTGTGTACATTTCTATAAAGTATGCGGTTAAACATCATTCATATTTGTAAAATTTTGTAAAATGCAATAGACCTCTGGGAGGGGAACGATAAAACCAGTAAGTGATTAAGTCAGGTGCAACCTCATTTGGCGAAGGTTTCCTATGACTCTCAATGAGTTTTCTTCCTCGAGGCAAATAAATATATGAGTAAATTTATTCCCCCCTCCGCCGTATGAATATTTAATCAAATTGATTATGCGTCTGAATGGGTAAATACCATTTAATGACGAGATGGTTACTGGCCATTTAATATTCATGTTGTAAAATAGCGAGATTTATTTAGATTTCAGCGGGATAATTATGAAAGGAGTTATTGAATTTACATATGGAGAGGGTTTATATATTTGCTCTGCCCTTCTGGATCTAATTAGACAGCATTTTGCTTCAGGGTAAGCAAATATTATCTGAAATCATTTCTCCATCAGATTTTCATTTCACTCATTATTATCAACTCTTATAGGATATATTTATTATATTGCAGAAATTATTTTCCTTTAATTTTTTTATAATTCTTAATTTCGGTTTGGCAGTAATATGAAATTCTCCAGTTTCCTGCAAGTTGGCATTGCTGATTTCAGTCAATTATATACAGGAATAGTTTTTGTTACAAGGTCTGGTTAAAAGATTGTGTGTGTTCCAGTACCTATCTCATTAGGTCAGTCATTTCTGGTGATTAACATAATATCACCATGTCTCTATGCATTTGCATTTGCTTTATACAGGT
>NC_061100.1:99885702-99890702 GCF_015104395.2 Macrobrachium nipponense | reverse complement strand
ACACGGTCCCTGAATAAAGAAAAATAAGAATAAATGACTGAGTAATTTGGAAAACTAAACACTCATCATTTTTGACAAGTAACATCTAAGATGTCAATACATGAGAGTTCCATGTTGCTGATTTTCAAGGCATTAGAATCCATAAGCTTTTGCCTGAGAAGCAAATCGAAGTTTAAGAAAGGAAGCGAGAGCCTTCAACTTTCTTTTTATCAAAGCTACTGGAAAGTGCAACATGATTTTACCTGCAACATGATTTTACCTTGCGAGGATTTTATACATGAACGAACCTTTAACAACATAAAATATGAAGCTATATCTTAAAAAGCAGAAGTTGTGTCCTTTAGTTCCAACTTTCTTTTTTATCAAAGCTACTGAAAGGTGCAACATGATTTTACCTTTCAAATAACTCTAACTTATAACAAATTTTTAAAAAAACTCTCACTCTACGAAAACCTTTACCAACATGAAATATGAAGCTATATCTTCCCTCCGTCGAGCTTCATGCCTCACTTTTCAGTTCCAAAGCAGAAGTTGTGTACAACGGCCCCTTTGTTCGGGGGACAATACCCCGATATATTTTCAGCCGCTCTTCTGGTCCGAAGGAGATAATGATTTCGACATAATCGCAGAAGGCTGCCGGGGAATCCTTTTGTTGTGAATAATGCACTGCTTCCACCCAACGGCTTTCTATAACCGAGGCATCTTCGTGATATTGATAACGAACGCGAGGGAGGAGCCGCAGGAAATGGAAACGTGTCTGGTGGGAGGTTTTCACCAACGGCGATTTCTAATTGTGTCACCTCGAATACAAAGCCGTCCGTCATTTTTCCTATTTCCATTTGGGGAGAGAACTTTCAGCTGCTGGTTTTGCGAATAATATTCAGGTGGACTCGGTGGAATATCCATTAGATTATTTCAATTAATTTCACTCTTGTTTTAAGAGTTAGACTAACTCCTGAAGGAGTTTTGATTATGACCATTATTTTACAAGCAAACTTTCACCTATTTTATGAGGTGCGAACTTTCACCAATATTTCTGAGGAGCGAACTTTCATCAATTTTTTTGAAGAGCGAACTTTCACCAACTTTTTTTAGGTGTGAACTTTCAGCCCTTTATTTTGCAGATATAGATCACGAGTGCATTAAATATAAAGAAATTATATTCTAATCGATGTAGTGAAAGTTTCATTTGATTATTTCTACCACACTGACTGTTGTTTAAAGAAATAACACTCACTCTAAAAGATCTAATTATGATTAATTTTAGTCAAATTAAAATTGCCTACTAAGTTGTTTTCATAAATAAGTCTTTACATCATTTCTAAAACAATCAAGAATTGTATATATTGCTCTAAGTTTTATGGACCTGAAATGCAAACTCACTTGTTACCTAGAACTAAGTACTTCTTATATAACAGGATTCAAACGTATCTACTCCAGCCTGCATAGGAAGCCATTTATTTTTCTAACATTAAATGACATTTTCTCAATTTCACGATTATTGAGGTATTACATCTTGAGCTGAAAGTCGTCTATCCAGTTCGAACGCATTACTCAGCACTTGTTGATAGACGTAGCTTAATTCATCAGAATTTCCCTGATATTGTCCCTTAAGTTTGGGCATTCAATGGCCAAGTCTTAATTTTTACCTGATCTTGTCTCTTTTGTTCTATCAATCAAATGAATGATTCTTATCAGAGCTGACTGGTCTTGATTATTTATTTTTTACCTGAACGTTGCCCCAACATTTACTGTTGGCTGATTCTAAATCTGATTAATGAATATGGTTAATGATTCCTAGTTTAGGATGCGTGATGCCTTCCTGTTTAATAGATTAATAACTAATCTTTATTTTGCTCTGAAAATTAGGTATGAGCAGTTACAAACCAGCTCTCATCAACTGGGGTTTTAACCTTCAGTTTAGCTACCTGATTAATATTAATATCTACCTGAATGATGCTTATTAAGTTCACCTGTGTTTGATTGTTGTACAATTATTAATTTACCTTGATTTTTAATGTTAGTTACTGAGTGCTCTTAAATTCCATTGCTTGCTTTCTGAACTATAATTAGTCCTTCCTTATTGATTAATGACTATTTCTTATTTCTAATTAGTATTTTTCTCAGTTGCTCGATCACCGACTCATTCATATTTAGACCAGTTGCTGGCAAACGTCAGTTAAATCACCAGAGGTTTTTACGCATTTTTATGTTGAAATAAGTTCCCTGTTTCAGTTTGAGTAATACTGACTGATTCTTTTTCAGGCCTGAATCTTACATGCAAGCTCAGGCATCTGAGAGATGTGATTGAAATTCACATAACTGCTGATTGATTCATGATAAGAGTCAGCTGAGTGCTAACCAATTCCTCATTAAGTTGAATTTTAGATCTGCTTCTGAGTGATGACAATTCCTCATTCAGTTGCGTTTTAGTCCTGCTTGTGAATTCAGCTGAGTGCTAACCAATTCGTCATTAAGTTCCATCTGACTTTTACCTATTAATGAACGATTGTTATTTTGAGTCTTCCTTCCTAATTCGACCTAAGGGATGTGGCTTTCTGAAAAAAAAATTGTGTTTGAACACGAACGCTAAAATCAAGTTCCATCGATCTACCTCCTTACCAGCCGTTATTTTCGCCCCTAAATTTCCGCTGTTCATCATTAACCCTCGGACGGTCCTTTTCATAGCCCGGGAGAGTCGGTCTCATTCACAACAAAGGGTCCCCGACTGTCCTCCTCAATTATGTCGAGATAATTAGCCCGATCGTACCAGAAGCACAGCTGAAATCACATCTGCCATTGTTCTCCGGACAAAGGGATTGTTAAACCTAACTTACTCTCGATGGAGGCAAAGGAACTTTAGCTAATTAGTTTTCGTTGTTTTCGACGAAACCTCTCTAAAATGGGTGTTTTTTTCTTAATCCAGGAGTTCTGTTGAGTTACAAATGAATAACACAATGAGGAATGGGGAAATCCATTAAGGTCTCAGAACAGGTGGCCTGGAAGTTCTTGTGGGACGATAATTACGAGTCAGATTCCAGCTCAGTTGACAGACATTGTCGGAGGCAAAAAGCTTGTTTCCAGATTTCTTCTTCTTCTTCTTCTTCTTCTGGATCTATAACCAGCGTTAACCACTAGTCATTTCCTTTAATATACCTTCTCTGCTGCTCTCTATCTTTCTTTCTATTTTCAAATCTACAGCTGAAAACCTTTTTGGTATAGAGTCCACAGACTATAATCCCAAGAGGACTCCAAAAACAAACCAGCCTGCAGAGAGAGTTATTGGAAAATGTGATAAATGAATAAATATGAGAAAACAGAAAACGAAACATATACATCTGTAATTCAGACGTCAGCAGCAGCAGCAGAGAGCAGGAATGAATTTACATTAAGCTAACTATTCTCTTCAAAAAATTCAATTCAATTATTATTCATAATAATTGGCGAAACAAATACAGAAAGAGAATTATCTCTAATTGGCAAATTTTGAGAAAATTTTGAGTTAAAGTTATCTTCATCCTCGACTGCACATGAGGACAAATTTAGGATAAAGAGTCCTGTTTGTAACTGAAGTCACCTGATACTAGGTGATATCAAGTGACATTTCCACCTTTCACTAACAATATAATATAAGAAACGTTCTCCAGGCTATAGAAAGTCATCTGAGCGGAAACTGAGTCTTCAGTACAACAAAGGGCGAAGCCGCAGCTCCCTTTTGAAATTATGTCGGAATCATTCATAATATTATTGCTCAGTCGTCTCTCAGACAAAGGAACGTCGTAAATTTGCGTCCTAACTTCACATCGTAACCTCACGTCTTAACTTCACATTTTGACTGGGCATCGTAGCTTCACGTCGTAACTTAGCGTCGTAGCGTCGTAACTTCACGTCGTAACCTTGCAACGTAGCGTTGTAACTTCACGTCTTAGTGCCGTAACTTCATATTGTAACTTCACGTCGTAGCGTCCTAAATTCACATCACAGCTTCACGTCGTAGCGTCGCAACTTCGTGTCCCATTGTAGTAATTTCATATCGTAGATTTACGTCGTAGAGTCGTAACTTCGAGTTGTAGAGTCGTAACTTCGAGTTGTAGAGTCGTAACTTCACATCATAGCGTCATAACTTCGCTTCGTAACTTTGCGTCGTAGCGTCGTAACTTCACGTCATAACTTCACATCTTAGCTTCACGTCTTAGCTTCGCATCTTGACTGCGCGTCGTAAATTTACGTCGTAACTTCACGTCGTAGCTTCACGACATAGCTTCACGTCATATTAACTTCACATCGTAACTTCACGTCGTATTTAGCACAAAAAAAGCACGAATGTAACTTCAGTGATTAGAGAAATGAAGTTTCATTTAAGTAATATTTAGGCTAATAATAATAAGCCATCTTCTTTCCCAGATTGTGATAAAGATCATCTTGCAATGATGACGATAATAAAGATAATCAGGCAGCCAAATGTATCTTTATTTAATCAAAGGAAAAGATATAGGAATCCTTAGACTCTCCTATAGGATCTTACCAGCAGGACCCAATAGAAGAGCTCCCAGATCTTAGAGGATTTATAAATTACCTTCATATGACGAGAAGTTCATCCTCTCCGTCTCCTTATTGAGGAGAGAGAGAGAGAGAGAGAGAGAGAGAGAGAGAGAGAGAGAGAGAGAGAGAGAGATAGACCGTTGTTGGAGGAAGAAACGGTAGTCTAGCAATCATCTGGACTTTTTTTATTTATTATTGTGTTATGCTTTATTGAGTGGGGAGAGGTCATATTTTTTTATATATATTTATTACAACTTGGCGGAGACATATTTCTCTAGAGAGAGAGAGAGAGAGAGAGAGAGAGAGAGAGAGAGAGACAAAACAAATAGTGAGAGATGTGGTGGATTGTCCCTGTATGGCAGAGAGAGAAAGAGAGAGAGAGACATGACAAAGAGTGAGAGACGGGGTGGACTCTCCCTGTATGGCAGAGAGAGAGAGGAGAGAGAGAGAGAGAGAGA
>NC_061100.1:99863202-99875702 GCF_015104395.2 Macrobrachium nipponense | reverse complement strand
AAATTCGCAAAACTTTCACTAAAACCCTAAACACTCATGAATACTTACACACTAAATATTCACTAAACACTACCATTCACAAGACGTTCACTAAACGTTCACTTAACATTCACAAAACATTTACTAAAACCCTGAAGACAAAACATTCACTGAATACTTACACTATAAACATTCAATAACATTCACAAAACATTCACTAAACCCTAAAGACTCAGTAAACATTCACTGAATACTGACACATTAAACAGTCACTAAACCCTAAGCATTCATCAAACACTTACTCATAAACATTCACGAAACGCATACTCACTAAACCCTAACAATTCGCTAAACACTGACTCATTAAACATTAACGATAGAAAAAATTGACAATCGCACTAATTTTTCATTTCTCTTGTTTTCTTTACATTAATGCAAGGTGATTATTTTTTTTTTTTTGTCTAGTTTGCTCTTGTATTTATTCATAATCTTCTTGAGAGAATGGAAATGTTCGAAATAACTTGGTGTGTAGAGATATTGTTTAAAACAGAGATCCTCTGTGTCCTTCCTCAGCCAGGTGTATTATGTCTGACGAATTTTACGCCAGCCGAAAAAAATCGACTATAGTAACAACAATATTCATTCATAAAACTGATAATACAAAAATGTATCCATGATTTCATTAGCATGAAAGTCAGTTGAAACCAAAAGAAGGTAGTCCTGCTTCGATAAAACAAACCGAGTACCCTGACTATAGCGTATATATTACATATGTATTACTATCTGTTTAATGGGTGCGTAACTCTATTTAACAAATGTTATGTACATAGACATTTTACAGCAATAACTCTAATAATGATAAGAACTTATATGCTACTTTATAGTGTCAGTCTTCCAACCACCGTACATTAATTTTCATATCGTAAACAAAGCTAAAGCGAGTAGGGAGACCGGGGCTAGTTGGCACACTTTTTACAATTTTGGTCATTGCGAATATAAAACAAACTTGTTGCAAAATTCTTACCACCATTGAAAAATATTAACATTCGTCTTTATCATAGAGCAAAATAATTGTTGTTTGCTTTCAACATAAGATAACAATAAGCTTTAGAAAAAATAACTTTTCATGCCACTTGCCCACGGGGTAAGTTGACACATTATGGGGTAAGTTTGCACATTGATAATTAAAAGAAAATTACTACATTGCATTTTAATCAAATAGCAAAAATACCCTCTGAATTTCCAAAATATAAAATATAAGGCATTAGTATTACTTCAGATCATCATCTAGTTGTAATTGTGGCAGGTGTGAAATAAATCCTCGTCATTAGGTCTTCATGCTCCACATGTTGACATGCCCTGCACTGCACCCACACTTCTCCTGGCCTTACCACACCAGGCTCTCTTCAGCTGATCTTCTGGATCAACAAGATCAGCTCTTAAACTCTGTATCACGCTGATGACTGATCTGAAGCCCATGTGTCTTTTCGGACATCTCTCAATCTGTTACATAACCACCCGTAAAATCAAAATCTTGAAATAGTCTGTAATTCAGAGTTGAAACTTCCATCAAATTCTCAAACCCAATTTGAAAACATCAGAATTCAGGTGACAGCTAGAGGTAATGCCGAGGAAACTTTACCAGGAATGTCACAGATGGGCATACTTGATCCTGGATTACCAGTCATCCACGAATCACATGTCCTTTTAACACATTTCTTCAGATGTCTATAAACACTAAAATCCAGGGGCTGCAACTTGTGAGAACAATGTGGAGGAAATGATAGGACACTAATCTCATTATCCTTCCAAAAATCCAGAAACAAAACGTAAATTATATAAATAAATAGACTTACTGTTGTTATCAAATAACGTGTGCCAACTTGCCCCATTTATTTTGAGCCATCTTGCCCATCCCTACCATTTGGTACAAAAACGATTACCAGTCCACACCAAGAAACCTTGAATTAATAATTTTAATGCTATAGAATCTTTAAACCATAAGGAAAACTATGCTATCATGAAAACTAATCTTTATGAATGTATAGATGTTATAGCAAATAACAGAAAGATTAAAATATTTACTTACTACCATCAAATAAAGAATTGTCTCATAAATTCGAGTTTCCTACGTTCTATCTCTATCGAATTTTGCTGGTAATTGAGGAACCACGTGGCAATTACACAGTATATGTATTGCAGTCATCCTATTGGTAAACTTTAAAGCCATGTTGAGTATGGCAACTTACCCCTGTAGCCAACTAGCCCCGGGCTCCCCTACGATATATAATTGAAGTTAGTTGCTTGCTTGACAAAATAATAATATGACTGAATTATTATGGGCCTACAGATGACTGTTATTTATATGAAACAAATAAATTATTTTTGTGTTAGATCAGCCATCGTCAACCGGGGTTCCGTGGAACCTTAGGGTTCCGTGAACGATCGCCAGGTGTTCCGCACGAATTCATGTTTTATTTTATTATTTGTTATTTATAAGTATATATTTTTCGTTAAATATGGCGTGAGAAATCGTAGTCCTATAATTTATTTTATCGTAACATATCGCGCGAGATTTTTTCCTCTGTTTTACTAAAGGTAATTAATGCAAATGCTTATATATATATATATATATATATATATATATATATATATATATATATATATATATATATATATATATATATAGGTGTGTGCGTGTGTCTGTGTGTGTATTGGAGTTCCTTGGGATGAGGAAAATTGTCTCAGGGGTTCCTCAGAGTGTCAAAGGTTGGGAACACTGTGTTAGATAAATACAAAAGGATATAGAAAGGATATAAAATATTTATTAAAATATATCACGATAATGTATAAATACGGGTCAATAGTAGCCCACTATACTAATCTAGACATTCATTATGAGGGCTTGCCCTTCCCCCTGCCCAACTGTTAGGGTGTGTCTGTCAGGGGGAAACCACCCACTAAAATGTCTGTCATTACCATCACAGCATTCTAGGATATGAAGTGCTATTGTAGTACAAATTTTACTTGGTATCTCCAATGTTGGATGCAGTTCCTGTATCCCCCTCCCCCTCCCCACTCATTGTGGGGTGTCTGTCAGGGGGTAACCACCCACTAATATGTCTGGTATTACCATCACAGCATTCTAGGATGTGCAAGTGCTATTGTAGTACAAATTTTACTTGGTGTCTCCGATGTTGGATGGAGATCCTATCTCCCCCTCCCATTCCCCTTCCACCCCCTCTCGTTGTGGGGTGTATCTCAGGGGGTAACTACCCACTAAAATGTCTGGTATTACCACCACAGTACTCTAGGATGTGCAGAACTATTGTAGTACAGATTTTACTTGGTATCTCCATGTTAGATGCAGATCCTGTCTCCCCCTCCCCCTCCCCACTCGTTGTGGTGTGTCTGTTTTAAGGGGTAACTACCCACTAAAATATCTGTCATTACTACTGCAGTACTCTAGGAACTGCAGTGCTATTGTAGTACAAATTTTACTTTGTACTATGATGCTAGAGGGAGATCCTGTCTCCCCCTCCCCTTCCCCCTACTCGTTGTGGGGTGTCTGTCAGGGGGTAACCACCCACTAAAATGTCTGGCATTACCATCACAGCATTCTAGGATGTGCAGTGCAATTGTAGTACAAATTTTACTTGGTATCTCCAATGTTGGATGCAGATCCTGCCTCCCCCTCCCCACTTGTTGTGGGGCGTCTGTCAGGGGGTAACCACCCACTAAAACGTCTGTCATTACCACCACAGTATTCTAGGATGTGCAGTGCTATTGTAGTCTAAATTTTACTCGGTATCTCCTAAGTTGGATCTAGATCCAATTAACCCCCCCTTTTCAGTGCGTCTGTCAGGGGGAACCCACCCTTCAAAATGTCTGTCACTGGTCATTCTGTAATCAGTAGAGTCTGCAGATATATTATATATTAGTTTCATCTGGTATCTCATATATTGGATCTAGACCCAAAATCTAACGAGCAATTAGTGGTGCTTGTTAAGTAAGCCACCCATATATTTTCGGCAGACGGTCAGTTTCACAGTTTACAAGTCTACTCCTAACTACCGGTAGGGGTTACAGTCGGTATCTCGTTCGTTGTATCTCAATGGTCCGGGCTGCCGGTCTAATGTGCTACCGCCGCCCGAAGATCAGCAGCGAACGACCACCCAAATATCCAGGAGCACCAGCGGGATGATAGGATTCCTGCCGCAGGTAGGACTCCTGACATTCACTCCCCGATACACTACTCGAGCGCTCGCATGGATGCATCCCTACAACCATCAACGAGAGATCCCAATGTTACGGGATGCTCTGTGAGCAAGAGCCCGTGCTGACAACCCAGGTCAGCTAAATCAAAAAAAAACAACAACAAAACGAGATCCCAGACTTTGCCCCACCCGACCTGGCCGACCAATGAGAAGGCAGCTCTAGGATTCGAGCCGCTATAATATCGGCATTGCAGACACCATCTCTTCACTGTTATGCTAACCAGCCAAGAAGATGACCTACGAGAAGGTTGAAACGTCGCGATAAGCCAGAGCTATAACAGCGTAATACCAGCTGAATACCAAGAAAGAAACGACCGGCTCGACCAATGAGAAGGCAGCTCTATGGATTCGAGCCGCTATAATATCCGGCTGCAGACACCATCTCTTCACTTTTACTGCTAACCAGCCAAAAGATGACCTACGAGAAGGTTGAAAACGTCGCGATAAGCCAGAGCTATACCAGCAGTAATACCAGCTGAATACCAGAAACGACCCCGGCCTGACATTGACCTCTCTTACGAAATGATACCAACACCGACGACGACCCCTGCTTGATCTGGACCAGAGGAACGCCTTCCCATATACCAGTATACTGATAATACCAGTCTTTGATTAATAAAGCCTGTTCTGAATAAAATACCACTTTCAGCATTACCCCAATATGAATATTGGACAATATTGCGAAGTATCGCTGAGCCAGAAAAGCGAGTAACAAGAAAAATAGATAAGATAATATATAAGATTAATTCGCTGAATTCTGCCATTTTATTCAACAGAATAATAATAATAATGAAAATCATTTTTATCTTATGCATATTTGTGCAGTTTATTTGCGTGAACATTAATGTGAATTTTTATTACATAATATTCTGTCACGATATTGCTAATTTCTTAGCAATAATAATAATAATAATAATAATAATAATAATAATAATAATAATAATAATAATAATAACTTTTCTCATTTATCCTGTTTTACATTCATGTATTCATACATTTTAATTTGTTTCCCAAGTGTTTACACGCATGTATTCATACATTTTTATTTGTTTCCCAAGTGTTTACACGCATGTATTCATACATTTCAGTTTATTTCCCAAGTGTTTAGGCGATCACAGAAGAGGAAAAGAAAAGAATATATTTTCCCTAAGATGTAGCATCATTCATCCCAATATGCAAATTTCTTTCAGTACGACATACATGAATTTATGACGTTAAAATGTATGAAGTGGAAGTGGTGCGTTTATCTTCTCGAGAGCTGTCAAAAGAATATCGCCTCTTTCTTTTTTCGCCTTCCAGAATTTGCTGGAAGTCTTCCAGCTATTCTGGAAAGTCTGAAATACATTTTGTAGATGAGGTGGTGCTGGACTGTATATATATATATATATATATATATATATATATATATATATATATATATATATATATATATATATATATATATATTAAGCAAGCTCATGGGAGTATATGCAATATTATAAACAATTTACCTAAATAATTTAAATTGAAGTCTGAATTATTTCTGGTAAAAATTATACACATTATATATATATATATATATATATATATATATATATATATATATATATATATATATATATATATATATGTAAGAATTACATTATATATAAACCAGTGACCTGGGGTCATGGCATTAGGAGGGGTTCTACGTGACCAAAGCAGACCTAGATTACGCTATGCGCTGTCTGCAGTAGCCTGATCTAGCTCAAAGCTTTGTCAACATTTTTATGTTATGATAACTTTGCACAACAACTTCCATGGGAAGCGGTTGACCTGTTAACCTACGCCGGAAACTGTAACTTCCGAGCCGGCGAACTACGTATGTGTTTTTATATGAATTGCTGAGATAGCTAATGTTCCGCTATCGACGCGATGCTTTAGAATGGCAGTTCCACGCCAACTATCAAACATATCGGTCGTCCGACCGAGCTGCATCTCCTAGTATGGAGTTACAGAATAAAGTTGTTAACTTGTTCAACTAGCCTGTTTGAATCATCTCCTCTAGACAAGAAAGAACCTCTCTAGTAAGATATCCAAGGGAGATGAGAGGAACCAAACATTACTTACGGATAACAGCCGTAAGGGAAGAACAAAAAAGTCTATCGCCAAGCGATAAGACATTAGAAGTGGTGGCAGCGGTGGGATACTTTCTTGTTCCATCGGAATCTGATGAAATCCTTTTAGTAAGTCTAGGCTGTGAAATATTTATTCTGGCCTAGTAAAGATAGGATATCATCGGTTAACATGGTACTGGGAATCTGTCAGGGATTGTTTCTTCATTTAAACGACGAAAATCTACGCATATCCGCCAAGTTCGATCTTTTTTCGGTACTACTATTAACGGAAAATTATAAGGGCTGTTTGATTTCCTAATGACTCCTTCCTTTAACATTTTACCTACTTCCTCTGTTATCTCATTCTGAAATTTCATAGGAAGTCGGTACGAAGGTACATAGATTACTTTCTGTTTGTCCTTGAGCCTGATTTGATGCTCGATGACATCCGTTTTTCCTAAGGTTCCATCCGTAGTGGAAAAAACATCATGATATTTAGTTACAGATCAAAAATTTCTGCTGAATTTCTTCTTCTTGAATATCTTTATTGATTTTTGTTCTTTATAGATTGCAAAAGGGTTTCATCCGCGACTGATTGAGCGTGATTTATCTCAGCTACGGTAAGAATGCGATGTTTATAAACTTCGGCATCCAAGATATGTTGATTTTTGTGGATTACTAAAGTGGTATTCAAATGATTACAGACTTCGATATACATTGTTGTTGTGAGCCGACTGTATAAACGGCTTGTGTGACGGATAATCCGTGTGTTTTCAGAGTTTCGGAAAGGATTAATGTTTCAGATCCTGGCAAGGTTCTTTTTACACGCACTAATATATTTGAAGTTACGTTAGGCTCGAGAGTTTGCGTGCAAGCTGATATTACGGGTGAGCGAGAGTTCTGTTGGGTTGCCTGTATTATTTCTTGGTTCATGAGACAGGTGATTGGTTCCGTAATGTAAGTGACAACTCTGTCTGTCTCTTTATTATCTAAAACAGATTTTAGGGTGTTAGAAGACCTATAGAATTTCCCTTTGATATACACGCCGTGTTTTGCAGGTGCTAAGATAATATTTTGAGTGCCCATAGACGGGTATCCGATAATTACTGCGGGATACATATTAATGTTTTGTACAACGACAAAGGTATCAGCAAACGTGCGCTTACCGACCATTTGCTTACTGTACATGCAGTTTACGCCCACAACATTTAATTCATTATTCCCAATGCCTGAGAGCCTTATTCCGGGACTTTTCTATAGGGAAATTTTGAAAAGAGTAAATGATGAGTCCTTAAATCCATTATATTACGTGGACTACCAGAATCAAAGAACAAAGTGAATGACTTATGGTCCAAATTTACTGCATGTAAGGTTGGTCGCAACTTGTTTTGACTAATAATTGCATGAATTTGTTGCAAATCTACGGGAACCTGCACAGATTTTTTTGATTCGGCCGTGTGTTTCATAGGAAAATCAATTGTCTCACAATGATCTGATAAATGATTAAACTGATTATTTGATACAAAAGATGTTGATATTGATGACCCAACATCGCCCTCTCCCCCCTTGGAGTGAACTACGTGGTATTTGTTTTGTTTATCACACCCTGAAAATTCGCTTGCCCTTGCGAGTTCTGGCTAGACGGCCCAGGAACAGAGGTACCTGAAGCACGATTTGTTTGTTTCTGCTGTTGTGTAGCATTACGTTCGCTTGTTTTTCTTTTTTAGTACTGAGGACTCTTCTTTTTATTTGCACTGGCAACTGGTTGCGTGTTTGTAGCATTCTGCTGTTGATTCCTCGAGTAGCAACGGTTATATGAATGAGTGGAACTATTATGTATTGAACAAAAACACGTCCGACAGTCTGAAATCATGTGACCTGGTCGTTTACAGTTATAACAAACCATCCCTGCAACTTGATTATTATTATGTACCACATTTACTTGTTGTGGCTTGTTCTCATTTTTTGCAAAAACTTGAATGAGCGAAGGATCTAGGTCGGTACATTTAGACATGTGTTTTTTGATTTGTTTATACACATCTAATTCCGTACTGTCGGGCTGCAATTTTTTATCAAAACACCGTACTAACGCCTCAGGCAACATTACAGTGATAGACGTAAGGTAGATCAAACGGATAAAATCTTTCACTTTGATTTTAGCACCCGCAACCCACCCGGAGTTACCTAAACTATCCTGATATTCATTTAGCCGGTCGGCAATTAGCGCCGCCCGCTCGACAACATTGAGCTGAGTCATGGAGGCTTGGTTAAGGATATTTCTCAATGCCAATACTACATCTAAAGCCTCTTCACCCCCATACACGGCACGTAATCTAATTTTGAACTCGTCCCATGTAAGCGCTTCTTGGAAAGAAGGCACTGTACGGTATCCCGGCCCGAACGCCTTTTCACATCTTAAAGCCTACAACTAATTTATCAAATCCTCTAAAGGATGTTATGGATGCAAGCATAAGTCGATATAATATAATTCGTAAGAATTTAGAAGAAGCACAGATAATAATGAAAAAAAATCATGATAAAATAGCTAAGCCAACTAGAACATATGCCGTGGGCGATCAGGTATACATACAAGTATACGTGCGTAAAGGTTTAAATTATAAACTGACACCTAAGTTTGAAGGCCCGTTTAACATTTTAGAAAATTTAACGGCCAATAGAGTTAGGGTTCAAAATGTATCCAAACCCACTGATGTGAGAATAGTCCCATTGGCACATATCAGAATCTAAAGAAAGGTAGATGGAGTGAGGGAAAAAATGGTTGTATTTATGAAACTTGTATAATAAATTATATATATATATATCTATTAATCATATTGTATGTAAACCTATTCTTTTACGCGAGTTATTACATCTGTTTTACTCATTGCAGGTTTTCAAAAATGAATCTGTTATTGTTAGGAGTGATATTGTGTATTCAGACATCTTTGTTGTATGGAAAGAGCGCTAGGACTAAAGACATAGAATTTAATCATGGCTCGATTATCGAGAGAATCGATGATGTATTCATCGTGTCAAGTAATATTATTATCGAAGTAGATATGCATGCTATTTTCTTACCTGAAGATGACGTTTCCTTAAACTTAAAGAATGACCTGATGAGGTTTTGGTATTTTCCCCTTAAGGAAATGCATGAACGTAATTTTCATGCTACTCAGAGATTTCACTAGCTCAAACAACAAGCGTCGCAGAAATGTTGTCTTATGACATACAAAATAAAACCGCCGAGGCAGAAGAACTCGCTCGTGACCTGCTGATGTGGTCTGTGCGGCACAATACTCTTGAACGCCGCAACCCGCTTATTCTAGCTGGACTACATCTTAGGATCAGTTGCGAATCTAGGCTTAGGAATCTCAAATCGCCTCAAGATAAATAATCAAAATAAAAGAATTGAGTTTTTGCAACACAAAACGGAACTGGCCTTATCAGAACTTCGCAGCCAGTTATCTTCGATCAATCAAATAATGAATATCGTTAATGAACATTCAAATAATATCGATCAGGTCATGGAAGTTCAACATTTGCTGGCTACTTTAGCTTACTATAGTTCGAAAATAGATCATATCCGTGTGAAAATATCACATTTTATTGAAAAGTCAAAAGATTACGTAGAAGCAATTACGTTAGCAACAAAGGTGTGTTATCTCCTCACCTCATGCCTATTAAAGATCTGACGTTAACTTTGGAAAACGGACGGGAGAAGCTAGGGTATATTCCTTTATTGGATGCCCATAAAGTAGAATTCTATTATAGCCTAATATCAGTCAGCGTTGAAAATTATAGAATTATGATCACGATTCCTTTTGATTCTTCCGATGCTTGGCAATCATACAAAATAGCACCGTTTCCTACTTTTATGACGAATAACTCAAATCCAGTAATATCCAATTTAACGGGGCATGTACTGATTTCTTCTGATAAGAAATCATTTTACAGTCATTAAAGACTTAGATAAACTCACTCACTGTTCAGAAGCCATGAATAATAAAATTTGTACAGCTGACTCTGAATTCTATCCTATATCAACGGATTCATGTGAGTTAGACATAGTGCTAAACGGCTCTCTCTCTCATACAAGCGAAGGTTGTCTGGGGAAACTTTATCCCTTTTACGGTAATAAATTCAATTACAGGATGAATAATGGTTCCTGGATCCGTTATGATAAGGCCGGATTCGACGTCGTGTGTCCGGACACATCCAACCGCCCATGCCCCTATCTTCGTAGCAGCCGATGGTTGTACGGGGACATCTACAAATTATACCGTCAGAGGGGTCAACACGATAATACGTGGGAAGGCGTATTTCGCGAACTACACGTGGGCTACAACAATCATCCCATCACTACCTCTCCCATACAACGCGCGAGTAGCTCATCGTCTGACGCAACTGGCTGAGATGACCCACGCGTCATCGACTTATGCAGGTGGAGAAAATCTTCGCTACTACATTCTGCTAGCCGTGTTCAGCGTGACGGCCATATTGGTTATCGCCGTCAACATCTTTGCTTGGCGTAGGCTGAGGCGTAAACAGAAGGATCTCCAAGGGAACGTACTGGCCCGTCTGGACGACGTACCCGTTAAACTCAAGTCGTTTGCGTTTAGGGCCGCATGAACCTGGCCATTTCAGTTCGCCTAGGGAATTGTCTGGAATTGTGTTGTGTGTGAAAAGCGGTCCGTATGCTGGCAAAAATGTAGGACAAGAAAGACTCACGCCTTTGCATTTGAACAGTTAAGTATCTCCAGGGCACCTAATAAATCATTATAGCCCAATATTATACATTAATATATTCCTAAAGGTATTTTTCGGGCACCTAATAAAATATCAGCCCTATATATTGAATTTCTGCAGAATTACATTGTTATACTATTATACAATTATATTTATCTATTATAAAGAGTGACAAGTACTCTTTAACAATTATCCATGATCATGCTATAATCATTTATTTTTAGTAACCATTATTCTTAATCAGGTTACATGTTATCATATTAATCATGTTACATGTTTTTGATTTTTACCCATTTTATTTATTTTTGGGTACATAATCATTATTATGTTACCAAAAACATGGATTCTATATTTTCCATGCACTTATCTTTGTTTATGAATATGTCAACAAGGGTATGTAACAGAACCTTTTTATGCATTTAATCACTTGAGTATGTTACGAGCACGCTCCTATGAACAATGTTTAAAGTAATTTTTTTTTTTGTTATTCAAGGCTTGAATAGGTAGCAGACCGAGCCTAATGTAAGAATTACATTATATATAAACCAGTGACCTGGGGTCATGGCATTAGGATGGGTTCTACGTGACCAAAGCAGACCTAGATTACGCTATGCGCTGTCTGCAGTAGCCTGATCTAGCTCAAAGCTTTGTCAACATTTTTATGTTATGATAACTTTGCACAACAACTTCCATGGGAAGCGGTTGACCTGTTAACCTACGCCGGAAACTGTAACTTCTTTCACCGAGCCGGCGAACTACGTATGTGTTTTTTATATGGAATTGCCTGAGATAGCTAATGTTCCGCTATCGACGCGATGCTTTAGAATGGCAGTTCCACGCCAACTATCAAACATATCGGTCGTCCGACCGAGCTGCATCTCCTAGTATGGAGTTACAGAATAAAGTTGTTAACTTGTTCAAACTAGCCTGTTTGAATCATCTCCTCTAGACAAGAAAGAACCTCTCTAGTAAGATATCCAAGGGAGATGAGAGGAACCAAACATTACTTACGGATAACAGCCGTAAGGGAAGAACAAAAAAGTCTATCGCCAAGCGATAAGACATTAGATATATATATATATTATATATATATATATATATATACTATATAGAATATATTTTATATATATTATATTTTATAATAAATTATAATAGAATATATATATATTTTAAATAAAATATTACATATACATATATAAATATTCCATACGATTACCAATCTTTTATTTTTTGCCAATGTGGTGCGGGGCACAATACCTGTTAGCAATTTTTTTTTCTTTGCATAGTAACAAGTTAACGACTTTTCTTGCCTTTTCAGTACTGATGATGATAATAAAAATAATGATAATACCACTGCCATGAACTCAAAAAACAAAATACGTTACTGAGGTAGTTCAAACTTGACATTGGGAAAGTATATTTC
>NC_061100.1:99843202-99858202 GCF_015104395.2 Macrobrachium nipponense | reverse complement strand
GATATCAGCTGATTGATTAGTTGATGAAGGGAAACGCCCGTAGAGTCTTTCTTTTAGAAAAGAGATTTTCTTTCTCTTGGATGAAGAGAAAAGGAAATAAAAAGAGATTTTCTTTCTCGTGAATGAAGAGAAAAGAGAATTGAAATACATTGTATGGGTGTATGTTTTCCTTATGCCTTGGAAGACACAAATATAATGGGGATACACAGATTATTATTTTTTTTATTGTGTTGGAGGGATTACTTTGAAATGCCGATGATTGTTGTTGCATCTGTGTTGATTGTTTTGGGTGTGGCAATGGTGGTATATCATGGTGTTGCATCTGGTGTTGATTGTGTGCGTTCAGCATTACTGTTGTATGCAATTTGAATTTCACCCTTATTGAGATCTTTGCAAGAGGTTTATTACTATGGAGAGTTGTTATTATTATTATTATTAATCATTATCGTATGAGATGTGTCACGGGAGGGTTGCTTAAGTATAATTATCATTACTTGAGCCTTGTTTTACGAGAGATTTGAGATATTTCATGGGAGGTTATTTTATAATCATTACATATAATTATTCATGGAGAATTATTACGATGAATTAATGGGAGAAGTCTTGTCTTAATTATTTGTTGAGTTTTTGTAACTTTGGAGAATATTTCAGTCATTCATGAGCGATGAGGTTTGCTGAATCTTGATGAATCTGGCTGAATCTTGGTGAATTGTGTTGAATCTTGCTGAACTTTTGCTGAATTTTGTGCTGAATTTTTGGAGAATGGATAAGCATTAACATTGGTGATGTTATTTGTACTAATACTGGTGATTTTTATGATAGCAATTTTTGGTGATTTTGGTGATATTTCTGATACTGATTTTTTTTATACTAATACGTGGGTGTTGTAATGCTATCAAGGGTGGTGAAATCTTTTTGAATTTGGGAGGAACTAACAACACATTAGTTTTGTTTTTTGTTTTTTTCTTTTTTTATGAGTTCAGCAGATAATTGCTTGACATCTAGTGAGTCACGGGAGATACTTAACAATGCCGTTGATTTTTCTTTTCTCCTTTTTTGGAAGTTAGCCATCGCTGACACAAGTTTTTATATCATGGGTGAATTTGAATTTATTTTTTCTCTCCAGTTGGTGTGAATATTTTTTGATATCTCAGCTCGTGACTTAGTCATGGTTCGGGAACGTGTTTGTGTTTCAGCTATTTGATGCTGCAGAGAAATTTATGGGAGAATTTCTTGCATGGTTTTGAATGCATACGTAATAGTACTACATTTTTTTCTCTGTATATTTGTGTTCCAGAAATTGTGAGTTTCTTGCACAATACCTTTGTTGTATTTGTGACAACTTTGTGAGAGATAGGAAACTTGGCTAAGTTTCTAGTGGCCTATGTTGTAGTACATATGGAGAAGTCTTGGCTAAGACACTTTGAATTTGGAGTTCTGTTATAATGAGTTGTGGCACATTGGTGATTTTTTCTAGAATTTTCTAGACAGTTTTTATTTGCCGAGTTTTTGCCCTTTTTTAGCAGTTATGCTAAATGGAGAGAGTTTTATAGTTTTGACTATAACATTGAGTTATTCCCTGGAGAATTGAGATATATTATTTGGAGTTATAATTTGAGATATAATATATTGGAGATATTTTTTTGGCCATTTTGATATTTGCCAATTATTTTGCAGCCATCTTTGTTGCAAATGGAGACACATTTTTTTTGACGAGATATATGGGGCAATATTTGTGAGTTAGATGCTTTGAGTGCACATTTTTTTGGAGATAGGATTTCATTTTTTTTTATATTCTTTTTTGGAGATATATTTTTTGGAGCCTTGTTTTATTCCACACGGAGTATTGGGGAAATAGATGTAAATATTTTTTATTTGCCGAAATAGAGGTGATTATTCTTTATTCCTGGAGTGGTGGTTTTTTATTAACATATGGCTATCAGAGAAATAAGAGGGAATATGTGGATGTGTAATATATACATTATTTCAGATTACAGTATCTGTAAATAAAAACCCATGACCTGAGGTCATGGCATTAGGAGGGTCCTACGTGACCAAAGCAGATCTAGATTACGCTATGCGCTGTCTGCAGTAGCCTGGTTTAGCTCTGTGCGTTGTCAACATTTTATATTAATGATAACTTTGCACAACAACTTCCATGGGAAGCGGCTGACCTGTTAACCTACGCCGGAAACTTGTAACTTCCGAGCCGGCGGACTACGTATGTTTTTATATGAATCGCTGAGATAGCTAATGTTCCGCTATCGACGTGATGCTTTAGAATGGCAGTTCCGTGCCAGCCCTCAAACATATCGGTCTCCCGACCGATCTGCACATCTTAGTATGGAGTTACAGAATAAAGTTGTTATATCTGTTCAACTTATCTGTTTGAATCCTCTCCTTTAGTTAAGAAGAACCACTCTACAAAGATATCACAAGGAGATGGGAGGAACCAGAAATACTTACGAATGACAGTTGTAAGGAGAAAACAAAAAAAAGTCTTTCGCAAAGCGAAAGGACTTAGACTGGTGGCAGCGAATGACGAAGAATAAAATTAACAAGACCCATATCAGCCGACCGAAGGTCTACAAGAACCAACTTCCACCTTCAACATCAAAACTAAACAGAGGAAACGGGATCTTCAATCAACGCAACATTTTATGAAGACGAAGATATGTCCTTCATCGAGAAGAATACAAGCATCAACACCGACGTTTGAGTGACTGTTTGTCCACTTATCTTTCGAGAAATTCTACACCGGACGAGAGGCAGCATCGAACATCAACAGAAAGAAGAAACAAACAAAGGAAAATCACGCGATCACAAGCAAGGACGCAGAGAGTAGAGCAAGAGGAAGTAATGCAAGGACGGAGGCTGTGACGTCATCAATCTTGGACTTCTTCATGCATCGTGCACCGAGAGAAGACCGTGACGTCATCACGACTTCCGACGCGAGACTTAGACAGGAACTGAGACGTCATCCCATGTCAACAATCCTTCACCATATAATCTGGAGCTAAGTACCATTTTATCTATTCAGTGAAGTGTTGTTCATCAGGAGTCGATCGTCCAGTATTCTGGGGGTGAGTTGTTCGCCATCTTAATCTTCCTTCATTACAGAATCAATCTTCAACTACGAGTTCTCGCCCGCAGATTATTTTTTTCTCTTCTCGTTGTTGCTAATCGTTTCTTGCAGGAATTCTCCGTATAATATTTTATCAAATTATCTGTATTTTTGAATCTTTGGGGGATTTTCCTATTATTATAACACATTTATACAGTACATTGCATATGCGTTTACGTAGTGGTCGAGTGTACTCTTATAGATATTTTGATAGGATCGCAAGGAATAAAGTGATAAGAAAAAAGTGAAAGTGGAAATGGCAACTACTCCGGCTGGCAACCCCAATGTGGTGACTCTCGTGAGCGCGAGGTCAGCAATTGTCCCTTTTCAAGGTCGGGTCAATGGGTTCCTGCCTCAAAATGTTGAGGCATGGATCTCATCTGTAGACGCTCATTTAAATGCAAAAAGCATCACAGACCCAGCAGTACAATTACAGGAGGCCAAAAGCTTCATAGACTTTGCTAAAGGAGACGCAAGTGCTTATCTAAGGGGGGTTTCTTTCCAAGAGGCGCTTACATGGGACGAGTTCAAAATCAGATTACTTGCCGTGTATGGGGGTGAAGAGGCTTTAGATGTAGTATTGGCATTGAGAAATATCCTTAACCAAGCCTCCATGACTCAGCTTAATGTTGTAGAGCGGGCGGCGCTAATTGCCAACCGGCTAAATGAATATCAAGTTAGTTTAAGTAACTCCGGGTGGGTTACGAGTGCCAAAATCAACGTGAAAGATTTTATCCGTTTGATCTACCTTACGAGTATCACTGCAATGTTGCCTGAAGCGTTAGTGCGGTGTTTTGACAAAAATTGCAGCCCAACAGTACGGAATTAGATGTGTATAAACAAATAAAAAACACATGTCTAAATGTACCGACCTAGATCCTTCGCTCATTCAAGTTTTTGCAAAAAATGAGAAACAAGCCACAACAAGTAAATGTGGTACATAATAATAATCAAGTTGCAGGGATGGTTTGTTATAACTGTAAACGACCAGGTCACATGATTTCAGACTGTCGGACGTGTTTTTGTTCAATACATAATAGTTCCACTCATTCATATAACCGTTGCTACTCGAGGAATCAACAGCAGAATGCTACAAACACGCAACCAGTTGCCAGTGCAAATAAAAAGAAGAGTCCTCAGTACTATAAAAGAAAAGCAAGCGAACGTAAATGCTACACAACAGCAGAAACAAACAAATCGTGCTTCAGGTACCTCTGTTCCTGGGCCGTCTAGCCAGAACTCGCAAGGGCAAGCGAATTTTCAAGGTGTGATAAACAAAACAAATACCACGTAGTTCACTCCAAGGGGGGAGAGGGCGATGTTGGGTCATCAATATCAACATCTTTTGTATCAAATAATCAGTTTAATCATTTATCAGATCATTGTGAGGCAATTGATTTTTCCTATGAAACACACGGCCGAATCCAAAAAATCTGTGCAGGTTCCCATAGATTTGCAACAAATTCATGCAATTATTAGTCAAAACAGTTGCGAGTTGCGACCAAAACCTTACATGCAGTAAATTTGGACCATAAGTCATTCACTTTGTTCTTTGATTCTGGTAGTCCACGTAATATCATGGATTTAAGGACTCATCATTTACTCTTTTCAAATTTCCCTATAGAGAAGTCGGAATAAGGCTCTCAGGCATAGGGAATAATGAATTAAATGTTGTAGGAGTAACTCATGTACAGTACAAGGTCGGTAAGCGCACGTTTGCTGATACCTTTATCGTTGTACAAAACATTAATATGTATCCCGCAGTAATTATCGGATACCCGTCTATGGGCACTCAAAATATTATCTTAGCACCTGCAAAACACGGCGTGTATATCAAAGGGAAATTCTATAAGTCTTCTAATACCCTAAAATCAGTTTTAGATAATAAAGAGACAGACAGAGTTGTCACTTACATTACAGAACCAATCACCTGTCTCATGAACCAAGAAATAATACAGGCAACCCAACAGAACTCTCGCTCACCCGTAATATCAGCTTGCACGCAAACTCTCGAGCCTAACGTAAAAAACTTCGAACATATTAGTGCGTGTAAAGAGAACCTTGCCAGGATCTGAAACGTTAATCCTTTCCGAAACTCTGAAACACACGGATTATCCGTCACACAAGCCATTTATACAATCGGCTCACAACAACAATGTCACATCGAAGTCTGTAATCATTTGAATACCACTTTAGTAATCCACAAAAATCAACATATCTTGGATGCAGAAGTTTATAAAACATCGCTTCTTACCGTAGCTGAGATAAATCACGCTCAATCAGTTGCGGATGAATCCCTTTTGCAATCTATAAAGAACAAAATCAATAAGGACATTCAAGAAGAAGAAATTCAGCAGAAATTTTTGAATCTTTTAACTAAATATCATGATGTTTTTTCCACTACGGATGGAACCTTAGGAAAAACGGATGTCATCGAGCATCAAATAAGGCTCAAGGACAAACAGAAAGTAATCTATGTACCTTCGTACCGACTTCCTATGAAATTTCAGAATGAGATAACAGAGGAAGTAGGTAAAATGCTAAAAGAAGGAGTCATTAGGAAATCAAACAGCCCTTATAATTTTCCGTTAATAGTAGTACCGAAAAAAGATCGAACTTGGCGGATATGCGTCGATTTTCGTCGTTTAAATGAAGAAACAATCCCTGACAGATTCCCAGTATCATGTACCGATGATATCCTATCTCTACTAGGTCAGAACAAATATTTCACCAGCTTAGACCTACTAAAGGGATTTCATCAGATTCCGTTGGAACAAGAGAGTATCCCATACACTGCCTTCAGCACAGCCAGGGGACATTATGAATTTTTGCGTATGCCTTTTGGTTTACGTTGTGCTCCCCATAACTTTTACTCGTATGATAAACATTGTGTTTGGAGACTTGTTAGGAGATATCCTACATGCCTACATGGACGACCTAGTAATCTTTCCAACACATTAGAAGAACATTTACGTAAATTAGAGTTAGTGCTACAAAGACTAAGGCAGCATAATTTAAGGGTAAAGATAAGTAAGTGTGAATTTTTTAAAACAGAACTAGTCTATTTAGGTTTCACGGTTTCTAGTGAAGGTCTTAAGGTCGTCCATGATAAGGTGTCGGCTATCCGTAATTTTCCGATACCTACTAACGTCAAGGGAATACAGCAATTTTTAGGCTGTAGTGGCTATTATCGCCGCTTTATACGCAACTACTCAATCATAGCCGCTCCCCTAACCGATCTTATAAAAAAGGGCGTAGATTTCATTTGGTCTGAAATTCATCAACAGGCGTTCGATAAATTGGAAGATGAACTGTGTAGGTCTCCTATCTTGAAATTTCCTGACTTCGGTAAGGAATTTTTCATAGCAACAGACGCCTCAGACCTAGGAGTAGGTGGGGTATTGCTTCAACAATATGATAAACAGTTTTTCCCTATAGCTTTTTATTCACGTAAACTGAGACCTTCCGAAAGTAAATATGCAGTAATAGACAAGGAAGGGCTCGCTATTGTTAATTCACTCGTGCATTTTAAATTCATAATATACGGTTATCCCGTCAAGGTTCTCACTGATCATAAGCCCCTAACCGACTTCTTTAAAGGCTTTAGTCACAGCCCTAAGCGAACTCGGTGGCACATGATCATCCAGGACTTTGGCGCGAGGATCGGGTATTTACCTGGGAAAGCAAATATCATTGCTGACGCATTATCACGCAACCCCTCTTCATCTTGTACCGAGCCATTAGCTGAATTAATAGATATCTCAACCTCCACGCCCATTGTTAAAACTATATCTGAACAGGAAGATCTGGGCTGGAGTGCTGAACTATTACAGACAGAACAAAGAAAAGATCCGCAAATAGAAAAAATCATCATTGCGTTAAACGGAAATCCGAAGGAAAAGGAATACATAAAGTATAAGCTGCAGAATTATATCATAAAGGATAATATCCTATGTAGATCCGTGACGAGGAAAACCCGCAACACACCGCAGTTGAATAACAACCAGGTGGTGGTACCTATCTCACTCATACCCACTGTCTTAAAATGGTTGCATGAAAATCCACTGCATGGACACCCGGGTTATTCCTTAATGTCACAGAAAGCCAAATCCTTATTTTATTGGCATACGATGCTTACAGATATAAAAAAGCACATAGCAAATTGTCGCACTTGTCAAGAATACAAAAGGCACACGAAGACACCTGTCAGCCTAGGGGCTTACTCCGTGCCAAATCAACCCTTTGAAAGAGTACATTTAGATTTATTAACAGGATTTTACGAGTCAGACAGAGGAAATAAGCACCTCCTAGTAATTATAAATGCTTTGACTCGATATACAGAACTTATAGCGCTTAAACAAAAAAAAACAAAAAACCGCGGTCGGTGCGCTAGGAAGTTTTACGAGTGCTACATTTGTAAACATGGAATTCCACACATCATTATATCAGACTCGGGGGGGCGGGGAGTTCAATAATCATTTCCTTAACTCCTTGTGCGAATTCCTTTGTATAAAGAAAATCAATACCATGATCTATCACCCAGAGTCTAATGGGCTAGTGGAAAGGGCAAATCGTAAGGTTTTAAACATTTTAAGGGTCACCTTAGGGGGGGCAGACCCCAACTGAGACATTGCCATACCTGCGGTACTAAGCACACTTAATCACTCGTATCATGTGTCTATTAAAATGACACCGCACGAGGCACTGTACGGTATCCCGGCTAGAACGCCTTTCCACATCCTAACGCCTACAACTAATTTATCAAATCCTCTATAATATACTTCGTAAGAATCTAGAAGAAGCACAAATAATAATGAAAAAAAATCATGATAAAATAGCTAAGCCAACTAGAACATATGCCGTGGGCGATCAGGTATACATACAAGTATACGTACGTAAAGGTTTAAATTATAAACTGACATCTAAGTTTGAAGGCCCGTTTAACATTTTAGAAAATTTAACGGCCAATAGATTTAGGGTTCAAAATGTATCCAAACCCACTGATGTGAGAATAGTTCCATTGGCACATATCAGAATCTAAAGAAAGGTAGATGGAGTGAGGGAAAAAAATGGTTGTATTTATGAAACTTGTATAATAATTTATATATATATCTATTAATCATATTTGTATGTAAACCTATTCTTTTACGCGAGTTATTCACATATGTTTTACTCATTGCAGGTTTCAAAAATGAATCTGTTATTGTTAGGAGTGATATTGTGTATTCAGACATCTTTGTTGTATGGATAGAGCGCTAGGACGAAAGAAATAGAATTTAATCATGGCTCGATTATCGAGAGAATAGATGATGTATTCATCGTGTCAAGTAATATTGTCATAGAAGTAGATATGCACGCAATATTTTTGCCTGAAGATGACGTCCTTAACTTAAAGAATGACCTGATGAGGTTTGCTATTTCGCTTAAGGAAATGCACGAACAAGTAATTTCATGCTAACTCAGAGATTTCGCTAGCTCAAACCCTAAGCGTCGCGGAAATGTTGTCTTATGACATACAAAATAAAACCGCCGAGGCAGAGGAACTTGCTCGTGACCTGCTGATGTGGTCTGTGTGGCACAATACTCTCGAACGCCCGCAACCCGCTTATTCTGGCTGGACTAAACATCTTAGGATCTGTTGCGAATCTAGGCTTAGGAATTTCAAATCGCCTTAAGATAAATAATCAAAATAAAAGAATTGAGTTTTTTGCAACACAAAACCGAATTAGCTTTGTCCGAACTTCGCAGCCAGTTATCTTCAATCAATCAAATAATGAGTATCGTAAACGAACATTCAAATAATATCGATCAGGTCATGGAAGTTCAACATTTGCTGGCTACATTAGCTTACTATAGTTCGAAAATAGATCATATCCGTGTGAAAATATCACATTTTATTGAGAAGTCAAAAGATTACGTAGAAGCGATTACGTTAGCGACAAAGGGTGTGTTATCTCCTCACCTCATGCCTATTAAAGATCTGACGTTAACTTTGGAAAACGGACGGGAGAAACTAGGTTATATTCCTTTATTAGACGCCCATAAGGTAGAGTTCTATTATAGCCTAATATCAGTCAAGCGTTGAAAATTATAGAATTATGATCACAATACCTTTTGATTCTTCTGATGCTTGGCAATCATACAAAATAGCACCGTTTCCTACTTTCATGACGAATAACTCAAGTCCAGTAATATCCAATTTGACGGGGCATGTATTGATTTCTTCTGATGGGAAATCATTTACAGTCCATTAAAGACTTAGATAACTCACTCACTGTTCAGAAGCCATGAATAATAAAATTTGTACAGCTGACTCTTTTGAATTCTATCCTATATCAACGGATTCATGTGAGTTAGGCATAGTGCTAAACGGCTCTCTCTCTCATACAAGCGAAGGTTGTCTGGGGAAACTTTATCCCTTTTACGGTAATAAATTCAATTACAGGATGAATAATGGTTCCTGGATCCGTTACGATAAAGCCGGATTCAACGTAGTATGTCCGGATGGGACCACCGCCCATGCCCCTATCTTTGTAGCAGCTGATGGTTGTACGGGGACATCAACAAACTACACCGTCAGAGGGGTCAACACGATAATACGTGAGAAGGCGTATTTTGCGAACTACACTTGGGCATCTACAATCATCCCATCACTACCTCTCCCATACAACGCGCGGGTGGCTCATCGTTTGACGCAACTGGCTGAGATGACCCACGCGTCATCGACTTATGCAGGTGGAGAAAATCTTCGCTACTACATTCTGCTGGCCGTGTTCAGCGTGACGGCCATATTGGTTATCGCCGTCAACATCTTTGCGTGGCGTAGGCTGAGGCGTAAACAGAAGGATCTCCAAGGAAACGTATTGGCCCGTCTAGATGACGTACCCGTTAAACTCAAGTCGTTTGAGTTTAGGGCCGCCTGAAACTGGCCACTTCAGTTTGTGCCTAGGGAATTGTCTGGAATTGTGTTGTGTGTGAAAAGCGGTCCGTATGCTGGCAAAAATGTAGGACAAGAAAGACTCACGCCTTTGCATTTGAACAGTTAAAGTATCTCCCGGGCACCTAATAAAATATTATAGCCCAATATTATACATTAATATACTCCTAAAGGTATTTTTCGGGCACCTAATAAAATATATCAGCCCTATATATTGCATTTGTGCACAATTACACAGTTATACTATTATACCATTGTACAATTAGATTATTTATTAATTACAAAGAGTGACAAGTACTCTTTAACAATTATCCATGATCATGCTATAATCTCTGTAGTAACCACTATTCTTAATCAGGTTACTTATTATCATATTAATCATGTATACATGTTAATCTTTTGATTTTTACCTTTTTATTATTTTTGGGTACCTAATCATTATTATTACCAAACATGGATCTAGATTTTCCATGCATTTATCTTTGTTTATGAATATGTCAAAAAGGGTATGTAACAGAACCTTTTTATGCATTTAATCACTTATTATGTTTATACCTAGACATATGTTACGAGCACGCTCCTAAGAAACAATGTTTAAAGTAACTTTTGTTATTCAAGGCTTGAATAGGTAGCAGTCCGAGCCTAATGTAATATATACATTATTTCAGATTACAGTATCTGTAAATAAAAACCCATGACCTGAGGTCATGGCATTAGGAGGGTCCTACGTGACCAAAGCAGATCTAGATTACGCTATGCGCTGTCTGCAGTAGCCTGGTTTAGCTCTGTGCGTTGTCAACATTTTATATTAATGATAACTTTGCACAACAACTTCCATGGGAAGCGGTTGACCTGTTAACCTACGCCGGAAACTTGTAACTTCCGAGCCGGCGGACTACGTATGTTTTTATATGAATCGCTGAGATAGCTAATGTTCCGCTATCGACGTGATGCTTTAGAATGGCAGTTCCGTGCCAGCCCTCAAACATATCGGTCTCCCGACCGATCTGCACATCTTAGTATGGAGTTACAGAATAAAGTTGTTATATCTGTTCAACTTATCTGTTTGAATCCTCTCCTTTAGTTAAGAAGAACCACTCTACTAAGATATCACAAGGAGATGGGAGGAACCAGAAATACTTACGAATGACAGTCGTAAGGAGAAAACAAAAAAAAGTCTTTCGCAAAGCGAAGGGACTTAGAGATGTGGTTATTAACCTAATGGAGGAAATATTTTTTTTTCACCGGAGTGCTCTTGTTATTAATATGGTGTCACATATTTATATATGGAGGTGAAATTAATCTTTGGCGGGTGACCTTTTATTGTTGTTATGGGAGTTTTGTTTTTTTTTGAGCCAAGAGAAGATTTCTGTGGTTCTTTCTTTTTGGTTTCGTGACTATTTAGTGGCGAGTGGCATTACTGCATTGTGGTCCTATGGAGATGTGTGCATTTTTTATGTTCACAAGTGTGTTATTTTTGGAGGCATTTAATTGGGCAGTGTCATGTTGAGAGAATACCTCTTCGAGACAAATTTTTGAACACATTAGTCATATCCTGGAGTTAATTTTGTGAAATGTGTCAGTTAGACCATTTTTTCTATAGAATCATGAGTTTTCCAAACTTGTGTGTCTGACTAGACAATTCTTTGTGCTGCTGTTTGAGCACACTTCCGCAGGCGGATTTTCTGCTGACAAGCGATGTGATGAGCCATGTGCTGTTCCTTTACCTCTGATGGTGATTGCTCAGAGTTTTTGCAATATCTGGAAATGTTGACAATAGCATTTCACGAAAGCGCATGTGTAAGAGTTTGCTTTCTGGCCATGTCCAGTCGATAAAGTTGCGATGTCGAGAAATTCTGTAACTTTTCATGGGGCATTTCTTGGGAAAAAACACGGGGGTTATGCATATTATACATGTATTATGTATTTTGTGATTGGGGAAATCTACTTGTGATTATCTTTTTTTTTATTTTTCTTCCTTTTCCTATGAGAGATGTAATTGGGGGATTGAGTTTTAAATAGCATTTCTTTTTGGACGGGAGATGTAGTTTATCGGGAGATGTGATTTATCGGGGGTTGTTACTTACATAAATGGGAGTTTGACATTAAGTCTCATTGTATTTAATTATATGAGTAGTAAAGGGGTTTTTGCTGTTAAGCATTGAAGATTTTTACTGATTTTGTGTGTTGTTCAGATATCAGAGCTTGAGAGAACATTTTTGGGTCTGGGCGTGTTATGTGATTTTTTTTTTCCTTGGGCTCATTACGATTTTTTCATTTTTACTTATGATAACATTCGAGTTTGAAATGTGAGTGCAGAAGTCCGTGGAGTTGCTGTGAGTTTTGGGTTGTGTGTGTACTGATGTGTAACTTTGGAGAATTGAGTTGGAGCACTTGATTTTTTTTTTCTTTGAGAGTTGTGATAATGACTTGTGATTTAGTAGTCATATTAAATGGAGTTAATTGGAGACGTTCAGTTAGTATTTCTGACTTTTTGAGATCATTGTTTGATAGAAGTAGTATGTCTGGGTTAATTTTTCTTAGATTGACCGATGACCTGACTGACATACTAACACACCAAAAAGTCGTTTCCCAACGCTAGCAAGACGTCCACCAGCCGTGCAGAGAGGTTGCTGTCGTTTTGTCCGTGGTGATCACGAGAGTCTACAGAATTCAACAGCGTGTCTTTTGGGGATCTGCAGAAGTCGTTAGAAGTCTTCTACAATGAGGGAGGCATTCCGTCTTCCTACAGCCTGCTAAAGTTCGAGCAGCTAGTTGCAGACAAGCAAAGAGGGATGTTCAAGAATCCAAGATGATAGAAAATTCTAGTGTTATTTGGAGATAAAAGCGTAACAGACTTTATTTTATAATGCCAGAGACGTGCAGTTATTACTTATATTTTATTTTAAGCCGGCCAATGTGTTTTATATTATATAAACTGTTTTGTTTGAACATTTTGCTAGGTGGGTGCTAGCAAGTGGGCGAGGCCGAGCTGTGTAAAGCCTAGGGTTATAATTAATGATATATTGCCAATATGTTTGCTGTGACCTATTGGAATGTGGAGAAGCAACGACCCGAGAAAAGCTGATCAATGGTTTCTGTGGGTGGCGTGACATGAAACTGCATAGAAAGATAAGTCAATGTACTCAGTTTATGAACTCTTCTCAAAGTGCCTTTGGGAAACTGGTTGCAGCCAGTAATGTGAGGCATTGTTGAAATGTGCATTCGTATGTGCATGTGCGCCTCTTCCTTTTATAATGTATCATACGCAAGTCTATGGGGGATTTGCATAGAGGCGGCTTTGAGAGAAAGGCAGGATGCCATGGAAGCACAGCGAAAGTCTCTTTATAATATAGTGCTTCAAAAATTCCGGCTGCTTGGGTGAGTTTTGAACTGTTTTAGCCAAAGAGTGGCTTGTTCCCTATTTAACATTTTATGGGAATATTCAATCTTTGATCTCTGTTGTTAAACTTATGTGTGTACTTACGGGGTGTTCTTATGTCTTTGAAACAGACGGTTCTGGCAAGGAACTATGTGGGGACCAAGGGAGACATTTGGTGTGACCAATACAGTTTAGACATTTTACTGTTGGGGTTTTTAAGTTAGTCAGTAAGACTTGGAGCATTATCTTTTGTTACTTAATAAATGTATTTTTTTATAATACAACTTTCTCATTTTGTTTACCTGTTAGAGTGGAGAGAAAGAGGTGGAGAGAGGAGAGAGAGAGAGAGAGAGAGCGAGAGAGAGAGGAGAGATTTGGGAGAGAGAGAGAGGAGAGCAGAGAGAGAGGCATAGAGAGGAGAGAGAGAGAGGCATCGCATTGGAGAGAGAGAAGAGAAAGAGAAGGTCGCGAGCCGTTGGTTGCTTAGAGAGATTGTGTATCCCTGACGCTCGGAGTTACACGTTTACCAAATGAAATAATGAGGATTCATATCCTCCCATTACATAGATATTAATTATATATATAACTATATATATTATATATATAATAGATATATATATGTGTGTGTGTGTGTGTGTGTGTAATGAGGATATGATCCTCATTATTCATTTGGTAACGTATAACTCCGAGCGTCAGGGATACACAATCTCTCTAAGCAACCAACGGCTCGCGACCTTCTCTTTTCTCTCTCTCTCTCTCCAAGCGATGCGTCCTCTCTCTCTCTCTCTCTCTCTCTCTCTCTCTCTCTCTCTCTCTCTCTCCACTCTAACAGGTAAACAAAATGAGAAAGTTGTATTATAAAAAAATACATTTATTAAGTAAAAAAAGATAATGATCCAAGTCTTACTGACTACTTAAAATCCCCAAACAGTAAAATGTCTAAACTGTATTGGTCACACCAAATGTCTCCCTCGGTCCCCACATAGTTTCCTTGCCAGAAACCGTCTGTTTCAAAGACATAAGAACACCCCGTAAGTACACACATAAGTTTAACAACAGAGATCAAAGATTGAATATTCCCATAAAATGTTAAATAGGTAACAAGCCACTCTATGTTATAACCAACTGCTTTGGGAAAATAAATAGTAAATATACATGGATACATATATATATATAATATATAATATAATATAAGATAATATATATATGTTTCCCCATCCTTATACCCGTAAATTATGAAAATATATGTATATATATAAAATATATATATTATATATATATATATATATATATATATATATTTCTATATATATATATATATATGTTTCCCCCTCCTTATCCCGTAAACTACACAAACTGGGAACTCTTACCTGTTGCCAACGGTGCCCTGTCTATAAGATGTCATGAGGCTTATTAAGACTGCGTAAATATAGAAAAATACTATTTATTTCCCAAAGCAGTTGGTTATAACATAGAACAAAATAATTAACAAGTTATGATGGCATAAACACCCAAATCTACCCATAAAGAAACCAGTAAGATAACATTCTACCCTCC
>NC_061100.1:99820702-99838202 GCF_015104395.2 Macrobrachium nipponense | reverse complement strand
TTTATTCATTTAGGCCCTTATCTATTTTTTATTTGTTTTATTGTTTTTATTTATTCATTTACTTTTTTATTTATTCATTATTTCTACTTATTTGCTTTTTTAATACTTATACATTTATTAGTTAAGTAGTTAGTTATTATCATTTATTATTTACTCATATATTTGTTTCACATACTTTTCGTTTACTTCTATTATTCATGTAGTTGATTTAATTATATGTTCATTAAGCTATTCATTGTTTATTTGTATATTTAATTATTTGTTTATTTTTACATTCAATTATTTTTACATTTATTTATTTATTTATTTATTTATTTATTTATTATTTATTTATTTATTTATTTATTTATTTATTTATTTATTTATTTACAGAAAATGAAATAATGGGATTAAAAGCGATGGAAATTTATTCCACTTTTATTAAAATTCGTAAATTCTCTCTCTCAGTCTGTTAACTTGCTAATCGTTGCTGAAATATCGAGCATAGATAATAAAAGATAATGAAAATAAATCTTAAAAAAAAAGCAGCAAATAGTTAGATAGGAAGAAATATTAATTAAATTAGAGTACAAGTCAAAGAAAACAAAAAAGTAATTCACCCAAAAATTCAACGTAAAAAAAAAAACACTCCTAGCCAACCAGCCTACACGAGAGAGAGAGAGAGAGAGGGAGGGAGAGAGAGAGAGAGAAGGCGGGGAGGGAGGGAGGGAGAGGGACCCTTTCATTATTCGTCAAATGAATTCGTCGTTCATTAATTTTCTGCCAGAGCAAATGACGGATCCCATTTTGCAATAATCTCATTCTTTTCATTATGACTCTTTCATAATCACTGCTGCTGCTGCTGTTGCTCCTCTCTCTCTCTCTCTCTCTCTCTCTCTCTCTCTCTCCTCTCTGCCCATGTTAATTGCTGTTGTATTGCCTCACCCCCCCCCCCCACCCAACCCAATTTTTTCCTCTCATTTCGCTCATTAATTTTGGATTTCTGTTTTCACTGAATCGCTTTTTTATCTATTTGTTTCTTTTATTGTTTTTTTTATTTTTTTATTTGATTGCTAATCCTTTTTTCTTATTTACTCATGGTCTGTTTATCTTTTTCTATTCGATTCATTTTTATTTTCATTATTTATTTAAGGTATGTTTTTTTTTTTACGGTATATGTATTCTTTTACATATATGTAAAAGAATACATATATGAATATATATATATTATATATATATATATATATATGTATTATATATATATATATATATTATATTATATATATATATATATATATATATATATATATATATATATATATATTGTATATATAGAGAGAGAGAGAATTGTCTCATTACTACACATTTATGGGGTAATATTGTTTGCAAGGCATATACAAACTGTTTGCATAATATGTGTACTGGTGCTAAGCAGTTCTATAATAATTTTCAGTGTAATTCCAAATTGTACTGTTGATGAATCTATTGTGCATAAGTGCATCGTGTGACTGGATTCCAGCATTTAGTAACAAGAATTTTTGGTACCTATTAAAGCAATTTATTTTTTTTTTATTTTTTTTTTTTTTTGGCCCCGATTCCGAATTTCAGTTCCTGGAACTATGATCATGGAATACCCTCAGTTGCATGCTAGCTGTGAAAAAATCATGACAGGTGTTTTAGCATATCCAGAACCATCCGTGACTATTGCTTGACACATTTGCTCGTGATGGGCATAGGTCAGCCAGTCAGTGATGACCTATTGAGGAAACATTACAATCATGACCACACCCTAACCTGACCCATTCAATAAATTCGGGCACTGAACTTGACCTGATTTAATTCCTGTTTAGCAGCATACTCTGGTTTGATCTCGCTATATCAAAATGCCCCGAAACGTCAATTATTAACTTTTGTGTTCCTATTATTTTATTTATTATGATTCTGCTTCCACAGACAATATTAAAACTTATCATAATAAGTCCTCCCCTTTGAATTTATTAGATGAATGTTAGACTGATATTTCATTCTCTTTTATCACAGAAAAGAGCATTATCGTAGAAGGATTATTTCACTTTATCATAAGAATATTAGACTGATCTAATGTCTTTGTACAATAGAAAATGGTATCAGTAAAAAACAGAAACACTATATTAAAAATAATATTTCTACACTTACAAAATAACCTTGAACGATACAGGAGAATGAAAATAATACCACAGAAAGGGTATCAGTAAAATTATTGAAAAACTATGTCAAACAAGTAAAAAACTTAGAAGCAAACGTGATTATTGTACAGCCGCTACACCGTATACGTAATCAAGGCCATCGAAAATAGATCGATCTTTCAGTACTGCCGGTATGACGCTGTACGAGCCGCGTCCTGTGAAACTTTAGCCTGGCCCGGTGTTGGCCTTTCCTATATCGTTACCAGACGAACGATAAAGGCTACTTTTAACCTTCAATAAAATAAAAATAAAAAAACTACAGCAACTAGAGAGTTGCAATTTGGTATGTTGGATGGTTAGAGAGTGGATGGTCAGCATAGCAATTTGCAGCCCTCTAGCCTCAGTAGTTTTTAAGATCTGAGGGCGGAAAGAAAAACGTGTTGATAGAAAAAAGTGCGGGCAGGAAAACGTGTGGACAGAAACCGAGCAGACAGAAAAAAGTGCAGACAGAAAAATGTGCGGACAGATAAAAGTGCTGACAGAAAAAGTGCCAACAGAAAAAAGTGCCAACAGAAAAAAGCGCCGACAGAAAAAAGTGAGGACAGATAAAAGTGCAGACAGAAAAAGGAGCAAACAGAAAAAAGTGCAAACAGAAAAACGTAAAGTGAGGACAGAAAAAAGTGCGGACAGAAAAAGTGAGGACAGATAAAAGTACGGACAGAAAAAAAGGGCGGACGGGACAAAAAAAAAGTTAATTTCAAACTTATGAACAGAAAAAGTTACGGGACAGAAAAAAAAAAAAAGTTGCATGCAGAAAAAAAGTACGGACAGAAAAAATGTGAGGGCAGAAAAAAGTATGGGCAGAAAAAAAGTACAGACAGAAAAAGTGCGGACAGAAAAAGTGAGGACATACAAAAGTACGGACAGAAAAAAAGTGCGGACAGGAAAAAGTGCGGACAAGTAAAAAAGTGAGGACAGAAAAAAGTACGGACAGAAAAAAGTAAGGACGGAAAAAAGTAAGGACAGAAAAAAGTGAGGACAGAAAAAAGTGTGGACAGAAAAAAGTGCGGACAGAAAAAGTGCAAACTGAAAAAAGTGAGGACAGAAAAAAGTGAGGACAGAAAAAAGTGAGGACAGAAAAAAGTGAGGACAGAAAAAGTGAGGACAGAAAAAAGTGCGGACAGAAAACGTGCAACAGAAAAAAGTGCCGGGACAGAAAAAGTGAGGGACAGAAAAAGGAGACAAAAAAAAGTGCGGCACAAAAAAAAGTTCTACAGAAAAAGTGCGGTAAAGAAAAAAAGTACGGACAGAAAAAAGTGCGAAGAAAAAGTGAGGACAGAAAAAAATGGGACAAAAAAGGAAAAAAAAGTGTGGACATGAAAAAGTGCGGAAAACAGAAAAAATGGACAGAAAAAAGGGAGGACAGAAAAAAGTGTGGACAAGAAAAAAGTGAGTGGACAGAAAAAAGTGATGACCAGAAAAAATGGCGGCACAGAAAAATTGCAAACAGAAAAAAGTACGGACAGAAAAAAGTGCGGACAGAAAAAGTGAGGAAGGAAAAAAGTGAGGACAAAAAAAGTGCGAACAGAAAAAGTTGCGGAACAGAAAAAAGTGAGGACAAAAAGTGCGGCACAGAAAAAATGTGAGACAAAAAGTAACGGAACAGAAAAAGTGAGGACAAGAAAAAAAAGTGGCCGGAACGAGAAAAAGTGCAGACAGGAAAACGGTGCGGTGAACTGAAAAAAAGTGCGGACAAAAAAATTGCGGAAAGAAAAAGTTGCGGACTAGAAAAAGGTGGCGGACAGAAAAGTGAGGACAGAAAAAAAGTGCGGACAGAGAAAAAGTGAGGAAAACAGAAAAAGTGCGGACAAAAAAGTGAGGACAGAAAATGCGGAACAGAAAAAGTTGCGGACAGAAAAAGTTGCGGACAGAAAAAGTGCGGACAGAAAAAAGTGCGGACAGATAAAAAGTGCGGACAGAAAAAAGTGTCGGAACAGGAAAACGTGCGGACAGAAAAAGTCGACAGAAAAAAGTGAGGACAGAAAAAAGTGGCGACAAAGGAGAAAAAAGTGGAGAAAAACAAATAAAAAGTGAAGGACAGAAAAAAAGTGGACAGAAAAAAGTGAGGACAGAAAAAAGTGAGGACAGAAAAGTGAGGACAGAAAAAAGTGCGGACCAGAAAAGTGAAAGGACAGAAAAAAGTTGGGCGGACAGCAAAAGTGAGGAAACAGAAAAAAAAAGTAAAAAAATGGACAGAAAAAATGAAGGAAACAGAAAAAAAGTACGGACAGAAAAAAGTGCGGACAAAAAATTGAGGGACGAAAAGTGCAGGAAGAAAAGTGAGGACAGAAAAAAGTACGGACAGAAAAAAGTTGAGGACAGAAAAAGTACGGACAGAAAAAAGTGAGGAACAGAAAAAAGTAGGACAGAAAAAATGAGGGACAGAAAAAACAGGTACGAAACAGAAAAAAGTGGGACAGAAAAAAGTGAGGACAGAAAAGTGAGGACAAAGGTAAAAAAGTGGCGGAGAAAAGTGAGGAACGAAAAAGTACGGACAGAAAAAAGTGTGGACAAAAAAAGTGGCGAAAATAGGAAAAAGTACGGACAGAAAAAGTGAGGACAGAAAAAAGTGCGGACAGAAAAAGTGATGACGAAAAAAGCGACGAAAAAGTGAGGACAAAAAAAGTGCGGACCAGAAAAAAGTGCGGGACCAGAAAAAGTACGACAGAAAAAGTGGGAGGACAGAAAAAGTGAGGACAGAAAAAAAAAAGTGCGGACAGAAAAAGTAGGACAGAAAAAAGTCGGACAGAAGAAAAAGTGCTGGAACAGAAAAGTGGGCATAAAAAAGTGCGGACAGGAAAACAAAGTGGAGGACCCAAGGAAAAAAAAAAAAAAAAGTGCGGACAGAAAAAGTGCGGACAAGAAACAAAAGTGCGGACAGAAAAAGTAAGTGCGGAACCAGAAAAAAGTAGCGGACAGAAAAAGTGAGGACAGTAAAAAAGTTGCGGACAGAAAAAGGGCTGACAAGAAAAATGAGGACAGAAAAAAGTCGGACAGGAAAAACTGAGGGACAGAAAAAAGTGCGGACAGAAAAAGTGGGACAGAAAGAAGTGAGGAACAGTAAAAAAGTACGGACAGAAAAAGTGAGGACAGAAAAAGTACGTACAGAAAAAGTGAGGACAGGAAAAAAAGTGCGGACTAGAAAAAAGTGCGTGGACAGAAAAAGTGAGGACAGAAAAAAGTGCGGACAGAAACAAAAAAAGTGCGGACAAGAAAAAAGTGGCGGACCAGAAAAAAGTGAGGTACAGAAAAAATTGGCTGGACAGAAAAAAGTGGAGGTACAGAAAAAAGTGGCGGACGAAAAAGAAAAAGGGCGGAACCAAGAAAAAGTGATGGACAGTAAAAAAGTTGCGGTACAGAAAGGTGAGGACCAGAAAAAAAGTACGGTACCGAAAAAGAAAAATTTGAGGACAGAAAAAAGTGCTGGACAGTAAAAGTACGGACCAGAAAAAGTGAGGACAGAAAAAAGTGCGGACAGAAAAACGTGGCGGACAGAAAAAGTGGGCGGAACCATGAAAAAGTGAGGACAGAAAAAAGTGCGGACCAGAAAAAGTGCGGTACAGAAAAACTTGCGGACACAAAAAAAGTGGCGGACAAGAAAGGAAAAAGTGAGGACAGAAAAAAGTACGGACAGAAAAAAAGTGATGGACAGAAAAAAGTGCGGACAGAAAAGTGCGGAACAGAAAAAGTGAGGGAACATAAAAAGTTGCGGACAAGGAAAATGTGCGGACTAGAAAAGTACGGACGGTAAAAAGTTGAGGACAAAAAAAGTGCAGACGAGAAAAAGCGAGGGACAGAAAAAATTAAGGTACGGACGCGAAAAAGTGAGGACAGGAAAAAAAGTACGGACAGAAAAGTGATGGACAAACAAAAAGTGCGGACAGAAAAGTGCGTGGACAGAAAAAAGTTGCTGGACCATAAACAAAAAGTAACGGTACATAACAAAAGTTGATGACAGAAAAAGTGCAGACCAGAAAAAGTGAGTGACAGAAAAAGTGCGGCACTAGAAAAAAGTGAGTACAGAACAAAAAAGTGGGACGGACAAAAGTGCTGGACAAGAAAAAGTGAGGACAGAAAAAAGTGCGGACAGAAAAAGTGAGGACAGATAAAAAAGTGCGGCCGGACAAAAGAAAAAAGTGATGGAACAGAAAAAAGTATCGGACTAGAAACAAAAGTGAGGACAGGAACAAAAAAGTTGCGGACCTAAGAAAAGTGCTGACGGTAGAGGAAAATTGAGGACAGAAAAAGTGCAGACAGAAAAGTGAGGACACAAGAAAAAAAGTACCGGTACAGAAAAAAGTGAGGACAGGAAGAAAAAGGTTACGGACAGGAAAAAGTGAGGACCGGACAAAAAGTACGGACAGAAAAAGTGAGGAGCAGAAAAAAAGTAACGGACAGAAAGAACAAGTGAGGTACAGAAAAAAGTGCGGACGAGAAAAAGTGATGGACAGTAAAAAAGTGCGGGACAGGAAAAAAGTGAGGACAAGAAAAAGTACTGGACAGAAAAAGTGTGGACGGTAAAAAGTGCGGATAGAAAAAAGTGGCGGACTATAAAGTGAGGAACAAGAAAAAATGGTCGGACAGAAAAAAGTGAGGACAGGAAAAAAAGTACGGACAGACAAAAAAGATGAGGACAGAAAAAAGTGCGGAACATAAAAAGTGCGGAAGAAAAAAGTACTGAAAACGAGGCAAATAATTCAGGAAAACCAAAAAGTGCGGACAGAAAAAGTGAGGACAGAAAACAAAAAAGTTACGGACAGAAAAATGTGCGACAGAACAACAGTGCGGATAAGAATAAAGTGAGGACAGAAAAAGTAACGGACAAGAAAAATATAGAGTACCGAAAAAAGGTGCGGACAGAAAAATGAGGACAAAAAAAGTACGGACAGAACAAAAAGTGAGGACAAGAAAAAAGTGCGGACAAAAAAGTGAGGACAAAAAAGTGCGGACAAAAATAAAAATTGAAAAAGGACAGAAAAAGTGGCCGGACAAAAAGAAAGTGTCGGACAAAAAAGTGAGGACAGAAAAAAGTGGCGGACAGAAAAAGGAAAGTTGAAAAAGGACAGAAAAAAGTACGGACAGAAAAAGTGAGGACAGAAAAAAGTGCGACAGAAAAAAAAAAAAAGTTAAAAAAATGGACAGAAAAAGTGAAAAAGGACAGAAAAAAGTGCGGACAAAAGAAAAAAAGTGCGGACAGAAAAAGTGCCGGACCAGAAAAAGTGAGGACCAGGAAAAAGTGGCGGACAGAAAAAGTGCGGCAGAAAAAGTGAGGACAAATAAAAAAAGTGGCGGACAAAAAAGGAAAAGAAAAATGAGGAAAAAAACGGGAGAAAAAAGTAAAAAACGGACCGAAAAAGTAGGACAGAAAAAAAGTTGCGGACAGAAACAAGTGTGTAAAACCGGACCAAAAAGGCAAAAAGTGGGACAAAAAAGGAAAACGTGGCGGACAGAAAAAGTGCAGAAAACAAAGGAAAAAGTGCCGGACAGAACAAAAAAGTACGGAAAAACGGAAAAAGGGAAAAAAGGACCAAAAAAGTGGCAAAAAAGACAGAAAAAGGTGGGACAAAAAAGGAAAAAGGAAAACGGACAGAAAAAAGTGGAGGAACAGGAAAAAAAGTAAAACCGACAAAAGAAAAGTGGAAGGAACAAGAAAACAAGGTGGCGGACAAAAGGAAAAAAGTGGGGGCGGACCAGGAAAAGGTGCGGAACAGAAAAAGTAAAAAACGGACAGAAAAAAGTGCGGACAGAAAAAAAGTGGCAGGACAGAAAAAATGGCGGACAGAAAAAAGTGGCGAACAAAAAAAAAAAGCAAAAGTGAGGCCAGGAAAAAAAAGTGCGGACAAAAAAAAGGAAACGTGCGGACAGAAAAAAGTGAAGGACAAGAAAAAGTGGCGGACAAAGAAAAAAAGTGAAAAAAAAGGAACAGAAAAAAGTGGCGGACAGAAAAAAAGTAAAAAGAGGACAGAAAAAAGTAAAAACGGACAGAAAAAGTGCGGACAAAAAGGCAAAAAGTGGAAGGAAAAAAGAAAAAAGGTTGGCGGAAACAGAAAAAGTGAAAAAAGGAAGGAAAAAGTGCGGACAGAAAAAAGTGCTGGACGAAAAAGTGGAAAAAGGACAGAAAAAAGTGCGGACAGAAAAAGTGGAGGTACAGAAAAAAGTGGCCGGAAAACCAAAGAAAAAGGTGAAAAAGGACAGAAAAAAGTTAAAAACGGACCTGGACAGAAAAAAGTGACGGACAGAAAAAGTGCGGGACAGGAAAAGTGAAAAAGGACAGAAAAAGTGCGGAAAAAACAGAAAAAAGTGAGGACAGAAAAAAGTGCGACAGAAAAAAAAAAAAAAGTGCGGCGGAACAAAAAGTGAGGACAGAAAAAAGTCGAAAACAAGGAAAAAGTGAGGACAAAAAAGAAAAAAGGGCGGGACAAGAAAAAGTGCGGACAGAAAAAGTAACGGACAGAAAAAGTGAAAAAAGGACAGAAAAACAGTGGCGGACAGGAAAAAAGTGCGGACTGAAAAAATTGAGACGAAAAAGTGCAGACGAAAAAGTGAGGACAGAAAAAAGTACGGACAAAAAAAGTGAGGACGAGAAAAAAAAAAAAAGTAAAAACGGGAGGGCAGAAAAAGTGGCGGACAAGAAAAAATGCGGACAGAAAAAGGGAGACAAAAAAAGTGGGCGGACAAAAAGAAAAAAGTGAAAAAGGGACAGGAAAAGTTGTGGACTGAAAAAGTGCGACAAGAAAAAAGTGAGGACAGAAAAGGTGGGGACAGAAAAAAGCGGACAGAAAAAGTGAGGACAGAAAAAAGTGCGGACAGAAAAAGTGCGGACAGAAAAAGTGCGGACAGAAAAAGTGAGGACAGAAAAAAGTACGGACAGAAAAAGTGAGGACAGAAAAAGTGCGGACAGAAAAAATGAGGACAGAAAAAAGTACGGACAGAAAAAGTGAGGACAGAAAAAAGTGCGGACAGAAAAAGTGAGGACAGAAAAAAGTGCGGAGGAAAAAAATAGTTGCAGACAGAAAAATGAGGACAGAAAAAGGGCAGGACAGAAAAGTTGCGGACAGAAAAAAAGTGCGGACAGAAAAAGTGAGGACAGAAAAAATTACGGACAGAAAAAGTGAGGACAAAAGGACAAAAAAAGTACGGACAAGAAAAAAAGTGAGGACAAGAAAAAAGTAACGGACAGAAAAATTGAGGACAGAAAAAGTGCGGACAAAAGAAAAAGTGAGGACAGAAAAAGTAAAAAGGTGCGGACAAGAAAAAGTTGAGGACAGAAAAAGTGCGGACAGAAAAAAGTGAGGACGGAAAAAGTGCGGAAGAAAAAGTGGCGGACAGAAAAAGTGAGACAAAAAAGGAAAAGAAAAGTGCTGTACAGAAAAAGTGAGGAACAAGGAAAAGATGTGCGGACAGAGTGGAGGACAGAAAAAAGTGCGGACAGAAAAAGTGCGGACTAGAAAAAAGTCGGACAGAAAAAGTGAGGACAAAAAAGTAAAAAAGTGAGGACAGAAAAAGTGATGACAGGAGAAAAAAGTACGGACAGAAAAAGTGCGGACAAAGCAAAAAGTAACGGACGGAAAAAAGAAGTGGAGAAAAACGGAAAAAAGGTAAAACGGACAGAAAAAGTGAGGACAGAAAAAAGTGCGGACAGAAAAAATGAGGACGAAAAATAAAAAGAAAAACGGACAGAAAAAAGTGAGACAGAAAAAGTGCGACAAAAAAGTGGGACAGAAAAGTGCGGACAGAAAAAGTGAGGACAAAAAAAGTGCGGACAGAAAAAGTGAGGACAGAAAAAAGTACGGACAGAAAAAGTGAGGACAGAAAAAAGTGCGGACAGAAAAAGTGAGGACAGAAAAAAGTGCGGACAGAAAAAGTGAGGACAGAAAAAGTGAGACGAAAAAAGTGCGGACAGAAAAATGAGGACAGAAAAAATTTCGGACAGAAAAGTGAGGACATTAAAAGTGCGGACAGAAAAGTGCGGACAGAAAAAAGTGTCGGACGAAAAAGTGAGGACAGAAAAAAGTGCGGACAGAAAAAGTGAGGACAGAAAAAAGTGCGGACAGAAAAAGTGAGGACAGAAAAAAGTGCGGACAGAAAAGTGCGGACGAAAAAAGTGCTACAGAAAAGTGAGGACAGAAAAAAGTACGGACAGAAAAATAAGGACAGAAAAAGTGCGGGACGAAAAAGTGAGGGCGAGAAAAAAGTGCGGACAGAAACAAAAGTGAGGACCAGGAAAAAAATTGCGGACAGAACAAAAAAGTGAGACGAAAAATAATTAAAAAACTGGACAGAAAAAGTGAGGACAGAAAAAAAGTGCGGACAGAAAAAAGTGAGGACAGAAAAATGGCGGAGCAGAAAAAAAGTGAGGACAGAAAAAGTAACGGACAGAAAAATGAGGACAAGAAAAAAGTTTGCGGACAAATAAAAAGTGAGGGACAGAAAAAAAAGTGCGGACAGAAAAAGTGGAGAGGACAGAACAAAAAAGTGCGACAAAAAAGAAAAAGAGGACAGAAAAAAGTGCGGACTAGAAAAAAGTGAGACAGACAAAAATAGAAAAAGTGATGGGGCGGACAGAAAAAGTGAGGACAAGAAAAAGTGCGGACAGAAAAAAGTGCGGGACAAGCAAAAGTGCGGACAGAAAAAGTGGAAGAACCAGTAGAACAAAAATGCGGACAGTAAAAAAATTGCGACAGAAAAAAAGTAACGAGACAGAAAAAAGTACGTACAAGAAAAAAGTGAGGACGAAAACAAAAAAGTGGCGGACAAAAAAAGAAAAAAGAGGGTCAGAAAAAAAGTGCGGACGGAAAAAAGTGCGGACAGAAAAAGGTGCCGACAGAAAAAAGCGCCGACAGAAAAAAGTGCGGATAGCAAAACGTGCGGACAGAAAAAAGTCCGGACAGTAAAGTGCAGATGGACAGTCAAAACCGCCACAATAGTTGTCTTCTTAGAAAACTGAAAACTGATTTTCACACTAGAAGGACAAGAACGAACGAAAACAGTGAAAATGAATGATAATAATCATCACCAAAATCATTATCATCATTATTATTCCTCGGCAGGCGCGTTCCCTGCCAGATTAAACCCCCCAGGGGACCCCGCCCCCAACCTGGTACGATCCTCAATCATTTTAATTTGGAACTTGAATTCTGACCTTCTCCGATATGAAAGGGAATAATTGGCCTGGATTTGGTTTGGTATAAAGCGTTGTCCTACCTCGATCCAAATTAGACTTTACGTGGAAGGAAAACAAAAAAAAAAAGTAATAAAGAGAAAAACGACAAGTAGAGAAAGACATTGATTGTAAAACGTCAAAATTGGTGGGGAAAAAAAATATATCAGAAAACGAGGCTCAATTATGCTCCATGGCAGCTGTAGTGCTACGCTCTTGTTGGCAAACTTTTGTGCTTAAAAAAATTTATCTGTTTGCTCAACCTACATTTCTGAATTGTGTCAAGGTAGCTGAATGATGAGGTGTGTGTGTGTGTTTTTTTTTTTTATTAACTCATCTTCTGCCATTTACGATTTTGGGAATGTTGCAGACCTTGACGTGTGTTGTTGCAGCACCCAGCAACGGTGGTATTGCGTAGCCGTGGGATTTATTTCCCTTATTATCTTGATGTTTTTACTCTACTATTTTTTCATATCACACGCTCACACTTATATATATATATATATATATATATATATATATATATATATATATATATATATTATATATATACATATATACATATCGTGCTTCTAAGTAAACCGTAGAAGGATCCACAGTGATATTTTTGTTTGTCAAGACGAAATATATTTGTAGAATATATTTCGTGTTGATAAACAAAAATATAACAGTGGATCCTTCTATATATATATATATATATATATATATATATATAATATATATATATATATATATATATATATATGTGTGTGTGTGTGTGTGGGTGTGTGTGTGTGTGTGTGTGTGTTGTGTGTGTGTGTGTGTGTGTGTGTGTGTGCATCAAATTTCCCCCCAAAACCCATTTCCATTCTTCGTAGCTAATCTCTCCACACGACATTCTTCTGAGGGCCTTTTTCCCTCACCTTCCTCCCCTCCTACCCTCTCCCTCCTACGACGCATCCCTCCCCAAACCCCCTACCTCCCTTTAGACAGCCTCTAAATGATTCTCTCCCAGACCATCTGTTCCTTCTCAGGCCTTTTATGTAACGAGCGTTTCGTGATGTGTGGACATTACCCTCGATCTTACCACGATATTAACGCAATATCCTGAGATTCCATTTCCTTCTGGCTGGCTGTCTTTCTTTCGTTTCTTTCCTGATTTAGCTTTCTTTTTCGTTTAGCTTTCTTTTTCCTTTTTTCAATTTTATTTTAGGAATTTGAACCTTAATGCCATTGCTTTTATCAGTGTGTTTATTTTTTTTCTTTAGAAATTCAAAACCTTAATTTCATTGCTTTTTTCAGTGCTTTTTTTGAGAAATTTAAACCTTAATACCATTGTTTTTTTTTCAGTTTTTTTTTAGAAATTAAAATCTTAATTCCATTGCTTTTTTCAGTTTTTTTTTTTTATTTAAACCTTAATTCCATTGCTTTTTCAGTGTTTTTTTTTAGAAATTAAAATCTTAATTCCATTGCTTTTTTCAGTTTTTTTTAGAAATTTAAACCTTAATTCCATTGCTTTTTTCAGAGTTTTTTTTTAGAAATTTAAACCTTAATTCCATTTCTTTTTCAGTGTTTTTTTTAGAAATTAAAATCTTAATTCCGTTGCTTTTTCAGTGTTTTTTTAGAAATTTAAATTTTAATGCCACTGATTTTTTCAGTGTTTTTTTTTTCTTTAGAAATTTAAACCTTAATTCCATTGCTTTTTTTCACTGTTTTTTTTTTCTTTAGAAATTTAAATCTTAATGCCATTGTTTTTTCAGTTTTTTTTATTAGGAATTGAAACCCTAATTCTATTGTCGTTTGCAGATTTGGTTTTCATTGTATATATATATATATATATATATATATATATATATATATATATATATATATATATATATACATATATGTATATATATATATATATATATATATATATATATATATATATATATATATATATATAAAGAGATTAAACACCAATCCCACTCCCTTTTGTTTTGCAGTCTTCTTTTCATTGTCTGAAATAATTTTATTAGCCTTTTTTTACTATAAATTTAAAGAGGTGTTAAAACCCTCATTCTATTTCCTTTGACAATCTTCCATTCCTGTCTGATTTAGTTTTTTTTTATTTCTGCTTTTTTCTTTTATGAAATTACAATATTAAACTCTCATCCTATTTCCATTTGTGAACTCTTCTATTTCTTGTCTGATATATAGTTTTGCTTACGTTTTTTTATTATAAAATTAGAGATTAACTCCTCATTTCATTTCCTCTTTTAGTCTTCTTGCATTGTTTGTGTTTTTATAGTTTTTAATATCTGTTTTAGTCATAAAATGAAAAAGATTAAAACCCCATTCCACTTCCCGCTTTATTCTTTCATTGTCTGTCTTTTTCTAGGTTTTCATGCCTGTTTTTTGTCATAAAATTAAGAAAATTAAAACACTTTTTCCTTTCCTCTTTTAGTCTTCCATTGTTTGTCTTCTTCTAGCTTTTTATATCTGTTTGTTATCGTAAATTTGAAGAGATTAGCTACTCATTTCATTTCCTCTTTTATTCTAACATTGCTTGTCGTATTCTAGTTTTTAATATCTGTTTTTTATCATAAATATAAAGAGATTAAACCCTCATTTCATTTTCTCTTTTAGTCTTCTATTGTCTGTCTTTTTCTAGTTTTTATGCCCGTTTTTTTTATCATAAATTTAAAGAAATTAACCCTTCATTTCATTTCATCTTTTAGTCTTCACTTGTTTGTCTTTTTCTAGATTTCTATATCTGTTCTTTATCATAAATGTAGAGAAATTAATCCTTCATATCATTTCCTCTTTTAGTCGTCCATTGTTTGTCTTTTTCAAGTTTTTTATATATATTTTTTATCATAAATTTAAAGAGATTAAAACCCCATTTACTGGAGGACTTATGAAACATGAATATTACTGGATTCATTTTATTTATTAAACGATTTAAAGGGGATAGACCCCCATTTTCAGGAATTTTTATGAGATTATGAAAGATGGTGTTCCAATTACAAAAAAAAAAAAATATAAAGTACCGTCCGATTCACTTATTACTTCAACTGTCAAAATGAGGTGTTTTGCGTTGAGTTAAAGATACGGGAATTTTTGGATGGCAGAGCCGTATATAGAGAGAGTTTGGCTATGGTCGGAACCACTTATTCAAGGTCACTGGCTGATGGGCGCCATCTTGCCTCTGTCCGACTTCCCTGACACAGTCAGGACCGTCACGCCACAAGCACGTCGCACACGGAGAAACGTTTTATTAATTTTCGGTAAATTACATACTTTACTCCAATGATTGGCTTTGTAGCACTAGGCTGCTCCTTGCAGTATGGACAGGGTAAAAGGATGCACAGATTCCCTAGAAACCCAAAGAGACGACGGCAATGGGAGATTAAAGTGAAACGAGAAAATTGAAAAGCCCATGATAGATCTTATTTATTTATGTTCGGAAAGTTCAAGATTTTTCCTCTTTACTTTTCATATGTGCAACATTTGCATTTTTACTGGTAGTAATATAGGATATGACTAAATAACATATTTTCATTGCTGATATTCAGGCCTGTAGTTAACAATGATTTATTTTATCTTTAGGATCATTTTGAGGATGATCAGTACGAATCGGGAAGAGCTCATGGCCTTAAACGCCTTAAGTTATCTGCTGTTCACAAAATCAAAATCCCCGTGACAATTTTGGCAATAGTACTGATGCTACCAGTAGCGATTCTACCAATCCTGTTGGAGAGCTACGAGAAGCAGCATTAATGAGGACGATACAAAATCTCCGAAAGAAAGATAAAAAGGTACAAGAGAAGAAACAGGAAATAGCGTCAAGGGGGAAACTTTAAAACCTTTGGTTTTGGATATTTTGAAGCGGCCCCATGCCACTGCATTGCAAGTTAGTGCCATCACATCAGACATGGGGAGTGCAAATCGGGCCCTTCTAAAGACTTTTGGTATTATCTGTTCCAGAAACTGTAACATAGTTAATGGGACCGCTCATCCTATCAGCAAAGAACAATTTCTTTACTTCATCCACGATGTACCACATATCATAAAGAACTTGTAGTCATGTCTAGTGAAAGGCAATATCATTATTCATTTGAGTGGCGACATGGTAAAACAGTTTGATTTGCCATCAAAGGAGGTGACAGCTGAACATGTCAAAAGTTTGATATCTTTTCAGGAAGGTAGAGATCTGAAGATTGCCCCAAAACTCTCTGAAACTCGTGTAAATCCATCACATTTCGAGAAAATGAAATTTTCGGGCGCTTTAAATTTCTTTAGCAATTCGGTAACAGCAGGACTTCATTACTTGATTGAACGCGAAGAATACAGTAAAGACTTGCTTACAACAGCTTGGTTCATTGGTTTGATAAATAATTGGTTCGATTTCATGTCAAGTAGATATCCAATCACGACACTAAGTAATGTTAATGAATCCTGTTAAAAGAAAGCTATACTGCATCTTCAGCAAGTTGTAAGAGTGTTTCTTGAAATAATTATTGGAGTTCATGCACATTGGAAGCCAGTTCAAACTGGAGTGATATTGTCTACCACTTCCATTCTTAATCTCCGAAGCAATTACTTGGTTAAAGGTCACAGATTTTTACTGACATCCAGATTCACTCAAGATTGTTTAGAAAACTGTTGGATGGGATATCCATGATTTTTTTATTGGAATGAGAATGTCAAATATAGATAATGTGTAAGTTAAACAGTACAGAGCAATTATTTATAATAAAATACAGGGTATCCATAAAGTCCCAGTACCATTATAGGTAATAAATACTATTAACGGTACTGGGACTTAATGGCCACCTTGTAATGCATATTAATCTTAATTTTCGTCGGTGAAACTAGGCTCTATTTGACCGTAGATTTATGCGTATTTTAATTTACGTTTAAGGTAAGAATATAATGTTTACATCTTATGCGGTGAGGCGTAAATCTTGCAAGCATCTCGAGTAAGCTGGAGGTCGGACCACGCCTTGTTTTATCGAAGGTTATAAGAGATCGAGTAGCCATTTCAGGAAACGTGTAAGAGACATGAATGTGTATGAGTTTTATAGTTTGAAGATAATGTTTACAAATCAAAGAAACATTCAAACAAATACATAGTAGTAATACCTTTTCATTTATCTTTATCAGTTTAATAATACCCAAAATTCCACGATTTTTTAGAAATAAATGTTTAAAGAGATTAGTATTAAGATAATATTCACATTACAAAAAAATGTATTCTAACACATATAACAATAGTAGCAGTTCATTTTATTTTAATGTGTTAAAAGACCAAAAGCCACGATTTATTTTATTAAAGATTGGCAGATCATGACTATTTTGAAAAAAAAAATGTCGAAATATGAATATTTATCAGAGCATTTAATATTTACATTACAAAATCACATTTGAACATACAGACATATTAAAAGCTTCCAGTTCAATTATACCTATCAGTGTTACAATACCAAAAAAAAAACCACGATTTTTTTTTTACTAAAAATGAAAGTAACGTTCATAAGAGCATGAAAGGTAAAACTCGCATAACGGAAACAGATTGTAACACACATATTAAAACTTTGCAATTCTTTTATTATCAGTGTTACAATACCAAAAAAAATTCTTTTTTACTGAAAGTGAAAGTCATGTACACGAGAGCTTGAAAGACAATATTCACATAACAATAACAGATTGTAACAAACAATAATAAAACCATGCAATTCATTTATTAACAGTGTTACAATACCCAAAAAAACGATTTTTTTAGTAAAAATGAAAGTAACGTTCATAAGACCATGAAAAGTAAAACTCGCATACGAAAACAGATTGTAACACACAACAATAAAACCTGGCAATTCATTTATTAACAGTGTTACAATACCAAAAAAAAAAAACACAGTAACAAAACCTCGTAATTCATTTATGTCCATCAGTGTTAATCACTGAAAACCACCCCGAGGGTGGCTGGCAGGCTGCTGGCATCTGGGCACAGGAAACCCCCAGCGGAGATCCCTCAGAGAGATTCCTAATGGAGGAACACAGGTCCTAATGAGGTTACGGGCCAAAAAAGTGCCCAATCTCTATTGCTCTGTCAGAAGTTGGAGCTAAATTAATCAGAGATAATTCGGAACGCGAAAAGGTATGTCACTCTTGGTTT
>NC_061100.1:99798202-99818202 GCF_015104395.2 Macrobrachium nipponense | reverse complement strand
CGCACTTTTCTCTGTCCGCAATTTTTCCTGTCCGAACTTTTACTGTCCGCACTTTTTTCTGTCCGCATTTTCTTCAGTTCGCACTTTTTACTGTCCGAACTTTTTTCTGTCCGCAGTTTTTCTGTCCACACTTTTTATGTCTCTATGTCCGCCCTCAGATCTCAAAAACGACTGAGGCCAAAGGGCCGCAAATTGGTAAGTTGACCATCCACCCTCCAATCATCAAGACATACCAAATTGCAGCCCTCTACCCTCAGTAGTTTTTTTATTCTATTAAAGGTTAAAGTTAGCCATCATCGTGAGTCTGGCAACGATATAGGCCAGGCCACCACCGACCTGTGGTTAAAGTTTCATGGGCAGCGGCTCCTACAGGATTATACCGAAACCACCGAAAGATAGATCTGTTTTCGGTGGCTTTGATTATACTATGTTCAGAAAACTCGCTTGCGCCGAAGAAACCTCGGTGCATTTTTTGACTTGTTTTATTTTTTCATAGTGGGAATATATTTCACTTAATGAGAGAGAGAGAGAGAGAGAGAGAGAGAGAGAGGAAACACTAACTACTATAACTTTTTTTTACTTAAGAACAATTACTTCCTAAGTTTTAATGTTCCATTTTCATTTTATCTCCATCAGTTGGAGCCTGGGTATCGTGTTAGAAAAGTCTTCTCTATGCTGTAAATCTTAAAGAAAAAAATCTTTTCAAATAAAAACTATTTTGATAGCAAAGCTCCAGGACTCATGCAGAAGAGTGTGCTCCTGGAAACAGCGCACGTAGTGAGAAAAGTGATGGACTCCTAAGGAGGCAGGATGCAACCGGGACCCATCGCCCCCCCCCCCCCCCTCAATAAAAACCACCGAGTCGAATTGGATGACTGTGATAAACCCCAAAAATTAAAATAATTATAACAATACTCGATGTCCAATTAGCATTGTCTCTGTAGGTACCTAACGACCAATTGCATGACTGATGAAGCCGTGATCTTCCTGAAAGGGTTAATACTCGACCTTGATCTGCTCAATTTACAAATCATCCATAATGTTGAGGACTTGTTTGCATAAACAGATCGCTGACGAGGGGGAAAGACCGAGTGACATTATATGGCTGTACACGTCTTCATTTGCATATGGGAATAACTGTGTTTCAGGGTTTCAGTTATATATAGTTGTTTTGCATAAATAGACTTGTGTTTATGGAGATAATACATTTGGGAGGATTTACATTTTGCACTAAATCAGTATCTGACGTAAAGGTTTGAACGGCATGTTGAGTACCTACATCTCTTTCTCTCTCTCTCTTCGTAATTATTTGGTACATACATTAAAACGAAATATTAATCACCTCTCTCTCTCTCTCTCTCTCTCTCTCTCTCTCTCTCTCTCTCAAGCTATCCTCATCCAGAAATCTAACCCTGGTCGAAAAACCAAGAGAGAGAGAGTGAGAGAGATTTAAGTCCATTCTGGCTGTACAGCCCCCACCCCCTCCCCCCACAATAAATTGTCCGAGAACCGTCCGTCCACTGGAACAGGTGAAACCTGGATGGAGCCGTTGGAATGACCTCGTTTCCCGGTACTAATGGCGACCGTTACCCGTTACGTACGGGATTCTGTTCTGTTGACCGTGTCCTGGCTTTTTTTTTTTTGGTTTTTTTTTTTTTCCTCCAATTGGTGGCTCTCTCTCTCTCTCTCTCTCTCTCTCTCTCTCTCTCTCTCTCTCTCTCTCTCTCTCTCTCGGGGGTTTTGGGAGAGAAGGAGATTTGGGATGCTTTCGTCCTGAATTGCTGTTTGGACTTGGGATTTTCTTTTTTCTTTTTTCTTTTTTCTTTTTTGTTTTCCTCTTATAATTCATTATTAATAAGTATATAGATCATACCTTCCCTTCAACGTATGTGGGGTAAGTGAAATGAGAGAGAGAGAGAGAGAAAGATGGAAGAGAGGAGAGAGACGAGAGAGAGTATGAGAGAGAGAGAGAGAGAGAGAGAGAGAGAGAGAGAGAGAGAGAGAGAGAGAGAGAGAGAGAATGTAATGTAGGTACTCAATATGCCGTTTAAACGTATACATCAGATACTGGTTAACTGCATGATGTAAATCCTTCCAGATGTATTATCTCCATAAACACAAGTCTATTTATGCAAAACAATCATATATAACTGAAGCTCTGAAACAGGGGCATTCCCATATGCAAATGAAGACGTGTACAGCCATATAATGTCACTCGCTCTCCACGTCGTCAGCAATCTGTTTATGCAAACAAGTCCTCAACATTATGGATGATTTGTAAATGTAGCAGATAAGGGTGGAGTATTAACCCTTTCAGGGAGATCACGGCTTCATCAGTCATGCAATTAGTCGTTAGTTACAGAGACAATGCTTAGTAGACATCGAGTATTATTGTAATCATCATAAATTTTTTGTGTCTATCACAGTCATCCAATTCGACTGGGTAGTATTTATAGTGTGGGGTTCCGGGTTGCATGATGCCTTCTTAGGAGTCCGTCACTTTTCTTACTATGCGAGCTGTTTCTGGGAGCACACTCTTTTGCATGAGTCCTGGAGCTACTTCGGCATCTTTAGTTTTTCCAGGTTCCTTTCCAAGGATCTTGGGATCGTGCCTCTCAGTGTTCCTATGATTATGGGTACAATTTCCACTGGCATATCCCATATCCTTCTTATTTCTATTTTCTGGTCTATCAATTTTTCCTCTTTCTTTCTCTTCAACTCTGGTGTCCCATGGTATTGCGACATCAATGAGTGATACTTTCTTCTTGATTTTATCAATCAACGTCACGTCTGGTCTATTTGCACGTAGCACCCTATCTGTTATTATTATTATTATTATTATCATCATCATTATTATTATTATTATTATTATTATTATTATTATTATTATTATTATTACTTATTATTGATTATTATTATTTATTATTATTACTATTATTATTATTATTATTATTATTATTCGTAACAATCTTATAACATCAAGAGTTGAATACGAAAAGGAAAAAGGGAAAATCAGAAAAAAATAACACAGCGAATGAAAGACGACCATCTCCCCCACCCCCCACCCACCTCGGCCTCTTTCCAGAGATTTTTTCCAGTCCGATTTTTTGACACTGATTAGAGTTCTATCTCTTTCTGAGATGTTAAAGTTATTTTTTCATTTGGAAAGAAGGATTTAATATCCACATTATTCATTCTTTCATTATTATTATTTTTTTTTCTTTTTTGCTCTATCACAGTCCTCCAATTCGACTGGGTGGTATTTATAGTGTGGGGTTCCGGGTTGCATCCTGCCTCCTTAGGAGTCCATCACTTTTCTTACTATGTGTGCCGTTTCTAGGATCACACTCTTCTGCATGAGTCCTGGAGCTACTTCAGCCTCTAGTTTTTCTAGATTCCTTTTCAGGGATCTTGGGATCGTGCCTAGTGCTCCTATGATTATGGGTACGATTTCCACTGGCATATTCCATATCCTTCTTATTTCTATTTTCAGATCTTGATACTTATCCATTTTTTCCCTCTCTTTCTCTTCAACTCTAGTGTCCCATGGTATTGCGACATCAATGAGTAATACTTTCTTCTTGACTTTGTCAATCAACGTCACGTCTGGTCTGTTTGCATGTATCACCCTATCCGTTCTGATACCATAGTCCCAGAGGATCTTTGCGTGATCGTTTTCTATCACTCCCTCAGGTTGGTGCTCGTACCATTTAATACTACAAGGTAGCTGATGTTTCTTGCACAGGCTCCAGTGGAGGGCTTTTGCCACTGAATCATTATTATTATTATTATTATTATTATTATTATTATTATTGTTGTTGTTGTTGTTGTTGTTGTTGTTGTTGAAAAGGATGGCAGAATTAAGCGAGTTGATTTTATATATTGTTTTTTTTTTCTATTTTCCTTACAATTCGCTTCTCAGGCTCAGCAATGTTGCTGAGTAACTGGCCAATATTCATATTGGGAATTTTCAAAAATTGTAAATGCTGAAGGAATATTTTATTAGAACAGGATATCAGGTCCAGGTCAAGCAGGGGTCGTTTCTCCTTCCCACCGCCGCCCGAGAGCAGCGAGCGACCCCCCGACGATGCCAGATAATCAGGAGCCCCCACAGGATGATACGATTCCTGCTACAGATGGAATTCCTGACGTTCATCCCCAGGCACACTACTGTGGCGCTCGCACGAGAGAATCCCCGAGACCTTCGAGGCGAGATCCACGGCTTCGCCCAAGCCCGGCCCGACCAATAAGAATGCAACTTCAAGTCCGAGCCGCTATAAATACCGTTCCGCAAACTTTCTTGCTACAGTCTCTTCAACCGACTCGTCTGAAGATGACCTACGAGAAGGTCGAAACGTCACGTGATACCAGCTATACCAGCACCAATACCAGCCCTTAAACCAAAGATGTCCCCGGGCCGAACTGAACTACGCCTACGGAATAATACCGGCACTGACGACGACCCCTGCTTGACCTGGACCTGATATCCTGTTCTAATAAAAGATTCCTTCAGTATTTACAATTTTTGTAAATTCCCAGTAGGAATATTGGCCAGTTACTCAGAAACATCGCTGAGCCTGAGAAGCGAATTGTAAGGAAAATAGAAAAAAAAATATATAAAATCAACTCGCTTAATTCTGCCATCCTTTTCAACAGCATTTGCCTAAAAGAGGGTCTTCTACCAAAATACATATTATTATTATTATTATTGGAAGAAGACCCTATTTTAAACAAATCCTGTTGAATAAAATGGCAGAATTCAGCGAATTAACCTTATATATATTATCTTTTCCATTTTCCTTATTACTCGCTTTTCTGGGTCAGCGATACTTCTCAATATAATTGGCCAATACTTTCCCAATATGGGTATTGGCCAGTTATTAGGATCCTACGAAACTGAGTATCAAAGGAATGGATTGAAATTCAAGACTCCAAAGAGAATTATGGTGTTCATTAGGAAGTTATAGCTGAAGGTGATAGGAAATACAGAAAAAAGTGAGCTCACTTATTAATAAAGAAAAAATAAATTAACAGGTTAATAAACGAATAGAAAAAATGTAAGTACAAGAACTTTTTAAAATTCCAATTGCACGACATCCTCAGTGGGGAGACTGGCCGTTTCCACAGTCCAGTGGTGTGAGGAATAAAGGACCTCTGGAATTTTGGAGAATTTCGACGCTGGTGCTTCTGCTGTTCAGCCAAACCAAGCAAAACACAAACAAAAAAACACTCTATTTCCCCTCGAACGACGCATTGTCATCCATTTCACGAACGCAAAGGACGTAGAGCAGAAAGGATATGCCGTAAATAAACCAAAAACGAAACGAATGCTTTTTGGATAACGGCCGAAAACGAGCCAACACATAACGGAGCAAAAACTCGTACCAACCATTCTTTAAAGTGGACGAAACGACTAGCATCCCTGCATACAAACGAGTTCTATTTATCGATTCTCTCGCCTGCCTTCTGGCGTCGCATTTGACGACGCGACGGGGAAACGAAATACGAATATTTAGATGAGAATGCCTTGTTTCACTTTATTGATTCTCTGTGAAGTGTTGCGTCATCGTTTCATTCTGTTGAGATGGTAGTGAGGAAACAGTCGATGTTTTACAGATATCTAAAGTTATGTTTTGGCTGTTATCGGATTTGGGGATTCGAGCCCCCCTATGCCTAAACAGTTTTCCATTTTATTATTATAAAGATGCCAAACCCCCTATTCATATGGAACAAGCCCACCAAAGGGGCCAACTGATTTGAAATTCAAAAAGCTTCCAAAATTATTAAGGTGCTCGTTTGAAAGAAGTTACAGAAAGTAATAGGAAATACAGAAATGAGAGATTATTATTATTATTGTTGTTGTTGTTATTATTATCATTATTATTATTATTAGCATATATATACAGAAATTATCTATGAAAATTCGTAAAGTAACTAAGTCTACGGGCAGAACCAGCTCCGTTTCAGGGAATCCCTTCTCATTCCCACCCATTTCGGAGAAGGGGGGAGGCAGGATGAAACCCCATTAAAAACCATCTTAGGGGTCCCCACTATAATCCTGCCAAGTTTCATGCCCAACGGACCAGTTGTTTGGCCGTGATTGAATGGCAGACGGACAAACAGACATTACGCCCATTATAGTAAGATTATTATTTTTATTAATCTTATTATTATTATTATCACGGGCTCTTGAATATAAAATAAGTGCTCCTGTAATTCTGAAGGTTGTTACTAAAAGTACACACATCTCAGGAACTGAAAAATATTCAAGCTTGAAAGGGCAAGTAGTTCTTGATGGTGGTCCTTGGCCAGCCATTTCATGAGTGCAATAATAATAATAATAATAATAATAATCTCTGGCTAGCAACTTTTCCACGGAAATTCATCATAAATATACAATAAGGAGTAATTGACAATATATTTAAGACAACGTTGTAAATGCGATTTGTATCTTTTCTTTCTGAGTGAGAGGACCCGATGGGCAGTGACATTTTTAGAATGTAGAGATCATCAATTTAGCTTCTCGATGGAAACAGTGCTCCTAAGTGATAAGACAGCTCAGCTTCGCAGATGCTGGCACATCTTCCTCGGGTGGCACGATGTCGAAGTCGCTGCCTAAGCAGAACAGACCACGTCCTGTTTCTATGCACGGGTGGATGCAGATATGCTTTATGAATCTGGTTCGAGGCTGTTTCTTGGGTGTGAACAATGTGTGTTAGTTTGTGCGTGCGTACGAGCTTCTTCCCTACATAATGAGAAAGTAAATTAGCCAAGATGGGAGATCGCTACAGAGTCGGCGAAGGGCCAAGATGGCTCCTTCAATAGTATTTTTGGTGAAGTGTGTGAAATCTGTGTTGAATGGGTAAGCATACTTATTCTTTGGCCAAAGGTGTGGCTTGACTGTATTTTGAATATTTGTTTCAGAGATGTTCTATTTTATTTGACTTTTTTATTTTGTTTTTTAATCTTTCCCTTATCAATATGTTCTCCTGTCTTCTTATAGGCGGTTCTGAAACTGATATGGGAACTTAACTGATGTATCGTAGTGTTACTAGATTGCTGTGACTTGCCTAGTTTTATGACTAAACTAATGTTAGTTATTTAGTTAATTCCCCAGGGTTATCTGAGTTATTTGGATTTTGAGTTCAACCTTTCATTTAATCATTTTGTTAAGAACCTGAGTTATTTAATTTATGCTTTGCTCTTAATAAATATATTTTTGTAGTTCACGAGTCTGATTTAATTGCCTTAGGTAATAGAGAGAGAGAGATATAGAGAGAGAGAAAATGGATGTCATTTCAGTGCCTCGCTGCTACACGGTCATAACTACCAACCTTTTAAGATTACCGAGGTTGGAACCTCGGTAATAAATATTTTCATCTATATTTCCAAAAGGTATTTTTCTTAACAATCAGAAAGAAGATATATATATATATTATATATATATATAGATATATATATATATATATATATTATATATATATATATATATCTATATATATATATATATAGATATATATATATATTATATATATGGCATATTATATATAATTATTATATATATATATGTATATATATTATATATATATATATATATATATATATATGTATGTATGTGTATGTATGTATGTATGTATGTATATATAAAGACTCTGATAAACACACGTCAGCCTTTGTAAAATTGATAAAATACATAAAAAAGATTAATATGTCACTTACAGCCAATTTTCCCTTTTAATTCAAACTCATCTGTATGAGGCATCCTACCTATTTCAGCGTTGAAAACTCTGAGAATGTCTCGTAAACTGGTAGATACGTGTCCGCGAGTATCTAATATCGATAACTAGAGCTTTATCGCAGCTCAGGATAACTTTATCTTCGAACTGGAATAAGTTTGAATAAAATATATTACGTCTCTCACGGAATTTAACATCTCGCCATTTTCAAGGAATTTCTCACCGTCTCCAATATTTGTCGGCAGTTTGTAGCGTTATTTCACGCTCCAGCGATCACGCTGCCAAGCCCGCTAGGCACCGCTGATTTCCTGGTGTGAAAGTGAGAGAGAGAGAGAGAGAGAGAGAGAGAGAGAGAGAGAGAAAGGGTACGAGGAGGTTTTTTATTCTGAGTCGTTTCACATTATTGTGACGTAAGTATCTATGGGATGTATAGGAATTTACGTGAGGTTTGTATATGTGTATGCATATAAATATATGCATACATACTATATATATATATATATATACATATATATAGTATAATATATATCATATATATATATATATATATATAATATTATATATATATATACATAATATACATATACATACATTATATATATATATATATACATATATATATATATATATATATATATATATATATATATATATCGAGTAACTATGAGTGCTTTCGCAAGCGCACATAAACCACACCCCGATAATGGACAAGTCGACTGCTTGAAACAGCTCTGGAAATTGTGTAGCCTTCAGTCAGCCAGGACTTTCCCCTTTGATCAAGGAATTCGCTGGAATACTCGATAAATTGAGAGATTCCAGTTTCCGTTTACCTACCTCTCTTCAATTCTACCGTCAGTAATCGGTGCATATGACTTCCATTACCGAGAGAGAGAGAGTGAGAGAGAGAGAGGATCCAGCCACTACCTCTCTCAAGCGTAATTGGTAGTAGGGAAATACTTTTCGACTATTGATAAATCGCGTTCATTGATTACTTTGCAATATACTGTCAATGTCCCTCGCTGTCCATCTTCTCGGTTCCAGAGGTCCTTTATTCCTCACACTACCAGACTATGGGACAACCTCCCTACTTGAGGATGTCGTGCAATTGGAACTTCTTCAAAAGTTCCCCTATATTATAATTATAATAATTTGCTTATATCTTTACCTATTTATTTAATTAGTTTACTCATTTATTTTTTCACTATTAATAAGTGGGCTCCATTATTTCTGTATTTCCTTTAACCTTCTGTTGCTTCTGTCTAATGAACATCATCATATTCTTGAATTTTAAGCTTCTTGAACTTTAAGTCAGTGGCTTGTTCCATATGAATATGAATAGGGCTCATCTTCTTAATAATAATAATAATAATAATAATAATAATAATAATAATAATAATAATAATAATAATAATAATAATAATAATAATAATAACTGCAGGACGGGCCTAGTACTGCAATCTTACAGTCTTCATTGTCCACTTTTCTGAAAATATTGCTTCTTTCGATTGGCGAGACCTTTTTATTTTTTTTATTTTTTTTTTTTTTCGTGAGAGACGAAGAAAATGACAAGAGGTACTTGGTCAGAAAACAGAAAGGTGTCAGAAGTATTAGCACCTGAGTGATGAGAATATATAAATATTATTTTAAATGCTTTAATACGATTATAAGGAAAAAACGCCCCCCACCTGTCAGTGGAGCAGAGCAAAATAATTTAAGTTTTATTTACAATTTCAGCTGCAAAATACACAAGCCATGGAGATACGATCATTATAAAAGTGAAGACAGTTAATGAGCTCGTGCAAAACTGATTGGGGTCCCTCATCAGCCTAATTATATGGGAATTACACATGATGCTCTGCTAATGAGGCAATATTTACGGTAATAAAATCTTTCCTTCATTTAATGAGTCAGAACTTAAAGTAGTGACGTGAGCTGACGTCAAAACAGCCTTTGTGAATTAATAGAAAAATGCTGGTTGTCAAGTTTTCCTTCGAAATAGCTCATTACAGCTCTTATTGTGTATCATTACAGAAAGTTTATTCGACATTTCTGAGCATCAATGAGTTGTGGTTTAGGCAGTGAAAGGAGAAATTAGGTACTCACTTAATTGCAAATGAAGGAGATATTCATTTAATTGCTAGTTCCAGTACCCATGCATCTTATGCTATTTATCACTTTACCTTGACAAAGGTCTGCTGCTAACTCCATATACCATTTCGTTAATATGAAATAATTATCTTGACAAATCCAGTTTTTATATGTGTGTTTTAGGCTGCAGCTAATTCCATTCTCATTTCATTATCATCAAAGATCCATTTCATTCAAGGAAATTTATATTTTGATTTTATTAACTCGAAACGCCTTAGACTATAATACAATTAGATATTACTCTTAGGAAGTCCTGGGTGAAGTTTGTTTTTTGTAATGGGATTCTGATAAATTACAAGAGAATGCAAGGTCAAAAAATCCGAGAGAAAATATTTACCAACTAATTCAACCTAAGAGTTCAAATTTCAGACACTTTCTAAAATTATCTCGAATATGATTCTTCCCAATTTGCTTGGCTGCTCGTATACGTATCCCTATGAATATTCATACAAATGTCTTTATGAATATTTACACAGACAGGAATAAGAGTCGTTGTTTATTCGTTTTCTTGTTTTTTTTATTTGTCGTTTTACCTGTGTTATTCTCCTCTTTCTCTGTTCTTTCGCCTCTTTCTGTCATTCTCCTTTATTCCTCTCCCCCTCTCCAACCAGATTCCCATAGAAGAAGAAGAAGAAGAAGAAGAAGAAGAAGAAGAAGAAGAAAAAGAAGAAGAAGAAGAAGAAAGGAGGAATGAAATCCCCAAAAATCTCATCCTTTTTCGCCCAGGTCATCAAATCTTCGAGATTCATCTCCTCAGCTCCAATCGAATCTGGGAGTGCCACCTCCAGCTATCCTCTCTCTCTCTCTCTCTCTCTCTCTCTCTCTTGCTCTCTCTCTTGCCAAAGTGAAATCTCTATATTACTTTTCTTAGTACTCTCTCTCTCTCTTTCTTGGGGCTCTTTAGACCACTATGGAAATTACAGTTTTGAAGTACATCCATATATAACTCGATTAATAATTGTAACAAATCCTTTATCTAAATGATATTGTAAGATAAATAGTATAGGACACACCTGCCCTATAGGCCTAGGGTGGGGTTGTGGGGCGGGGGAGGTTATGAATAACTCCATTGACCTACTCGGCCCTTAATATCGGTTGTGGTGTCTTTGTGCTTTTATCATCTATCCAGAATCCAAAATCTCGTTGGTTGTCCACCCCTCCTGCCTATCTCGTTACGGAGGATGGGATTGTCCAGAGCTTTTTGGTCAACTTATTTTCTTTTTTTCTTTTCGATCAATCGACAATGGGGAGAGAGAGAAAGAGAGAGAGACAGAGAAGCAGTAATGTTTGCGTGATGATGGTGGAGAGAGAGAGAGAGATAGAGAGAGCAGTTTATGTGGAAAGTAATATTCAGTAATGTTTGCGTGTTAATGGAGAGAGAGAGAGAGAGAGAGAGAGAGAGAGAGAGAGAGAGAGAGAGAGAGAGAGAGAAGCAGTAATGTTTGCGTGCTGATGGAGAGAGAGAGAGAGAAGTGGAGAAGGAGGAGGGAGAAGGAGAATGAGACGAGAGAGATAGAGTTTTATATAGATTTGTATTCAGTAATGTTTTCGTGCTAATGTAGAGAGAGAGAGAGAGAGAGAGAGAGAGAGAGAGAGAGAGAGAGAGAGAAGAAGAGAAGCATTAATGTTTGGGTGCTGATAGAGAGAGAGAGAGAGAGAGAGAGTGAGAGAGAGAGCAGTTTATGTGGAAAGTAATATTCAGTAATGTTTGCATGTTAATGGAGAGAGAGAGAGAGAGAGAGAGAGAGAGAAAGAAGCAGTAATGTTTGCGTGCTGATGGAGAGAGAGAGAAGAGAGAGTGAGAGAGAGAGAGAGAGAGAGAGGGGAGTTTATATATAGATTTGTACTCAGTAATGTTTCCGTGCTAATGTAGAGAGAGAGAGAGAGAGAGAGAGAGAGAGAGAGAGAGAGAGAGAGAGAGTTTTTTTTGTTTTATTCAATTTATTGCGCCCATTGGCGTCAGACATTTGAGTACATGGTAATACAGTAATATTGTTTACATCTACATTGTAATTAAGTTATGCCTAAAGAAAAAAAAATAGTAAAGAAAAAAAAATAAAAGTATATACAGACATTTAAGTACATATCAAAACAGTATTGTTTACATCTACAGCACATAATGAGGGTTACACAAAGGAATACAAAATAAAGTATAGACAGATATTTAGTACATATTAAAATAATATTGCTCATTTCTATATATCAAAGGTTATACAAATGAATTCATATGGAATACAAATTAAATTTAGTTTGATTTCGTAGGTAGGTTGTACCTATCTTTAATCAGTATTACATAACAGCTAATTATTCAGTATCCACCAAAGTGAGGATGGCGCATGAGGATCTCATCGAGCAAATTATTATCTGTCAATAATTTTTTACATATATCAACTACTGTGAGTCTTTGGGGAATATGTCACTAACAAGTGGACATTCCATGCAATAGTGTTCCAGGGTGTTGGCGTTGGGTGCGTCACATAACCTACAGGAGGAGAAGTGAGGAACTCCATCTTGCTCAGCCACCTGCCAAACTGGTCGCCAACCCAGAGAGAGAGAGAGAGAGAGAGAGAGAGAGAGAGAGAAGCATTAATGTTTGGGTGCTGATAGAGAGAGAGAGAGAAAGAAAGAGAAAGATGAGAGAGAGGAGATGAGACGAGAGAGAGAGAGAGAGAAAGAAGCAGTAATGTTTGCTTGCAGATGGAGAGAGAGAGAGAGAGAGAGAGAGAGAGAAGTTTATGTGGAGAGTAATAATCAGTAATGTTTGCGTGTTAAGAGAGAGAGAGAGGAAGAGAAGCAGTAATGTTTGCTTGCTGATGGAGAGAGAGAGAGAGGTTTGTCCGGAGAGTAATATTCAGTAATGTTTGCTTGTTGAGAGAGAGAGAGAGAGAGAGAGAGAAGAGAGAGAGAGAGAGAGAAGTTTGTATGGAGACTAATATTCAGTGGTGTAGTACATCAGTGGAACGATCCCAGATAAAGTATTAGGCCTATGTAGATCTGGGCCTATGTAATTCTCAGAGGCATTGCATATCATTTCTATGCCATTGTCCACTGGAAGGGAGTTGGATTAGCATTCTACTACATGTTGCCTAATAACTTTGTTTTTTACTTTGGCCTCTTAAACTTTGTAACAATTGCAAACCACTGGTTGGTCTAAAGGTGAGTTTACACTAGGCTTCACTCCACGCTGCATTCGTAAGACTCATCACCAACTCCTCCCAAATTCTTGTTAGCCCCGCCAACTGGACTGCTCATTTGGGTGACTTTGTGGTGTGGCATGACCCTTGATGAGCAGTCCAGTAGGCGGGGTTAACAAGAATTCGGGAGGAACTCCTCCCAAATTCTTGTTAGCCCCGCCTTCTAGACTGCTCATCAGGGTGACTTAGTGGTGTGGTGTGACCCTTGATGAGCAATCAGGTAGGCTGGGCTAACAAGAATTTGGGAGGTGTTGGTGGTTAGTCTTAAGCATGCAGCGTGGAGTGAAGCCTAGTGTAAACTCACCTTAAGCAACGTTTGGGTTAGGTGGCCTCACCTGTCTAAGCTTTGAGGAACTTGACGGTTTCAGCTCACTTTGAATTGAGAGGGATTTTTTCTTACTTAAAGGTCTCCTGAGCAATAGATGACCAGGGAATTTCTACAGCTCTATAAAGGAGGATAGCCAAGCGAAAGATATAATGATATTACAGGCAAAATCCAGAATGAATTGCTTATATTAATATTGGTAAAATAAACAGGAACAAGTCAGACCTCCAGCTTACACGGGGCGCGTGCTAAAATTTAAAGTCAAATAGAGCATAGTTTCATCAGCGGAAATTTTAAAAAAATACGCCATTTTTTTTTTTTTTTTCCTGTACCATTTGAAAAACACTATCTATTTTCTTACATTTTACATTCTAATAAACATAATAAATATCCAATCCTAAAATTCCTGTATTTTTAACTCAACACAAAACACCTTTTCCAGACCTTTTCGGGCTCTTCTATAGACCTTTCCTGGTCCCCAACAATAACAACAACAACTAAAGTAGTTTGTAGGCTTACTCCCCGAGTAACCGAAAAGTAGCCAGTGGGATAGACAATCTAAACGCCTATATCTTGGCCAGGGCCGATGAAGACACAAAGAAAAGTAAGGCAAATGTTGGATATACCTTTGGGTAGAATGTCTGAAATTCATTCCAGCCCTACGGAATCTTATAAAAGACTTTTTCCTTATTTCAACCTGGAGCAATGTAATCTGAGCTTCCGTCTAATGTAATCGTATCCTGTAAATCCTGGCTAAAGGATTCTCTCTCTCTCTCTCTCTCTCTCTCTCTCTCTCTTCATCAAGTATTTCTGGAGAAAGGAGATACAGAAGTCCTTAAGAAACATAGACTGCAACATTGAATTTCTTAGAAGTCTCTCTCTCTCTCTCTCTCTCTCTCTCTCTCTCTCTCAAAACTATCCCTCTTTATCTTTCTCTCACAGCTCCGCTGATCTGCTAAACTCATAACGACAGTCCTTGTCGCTTTTCATTTTGCCTTTTCCTCAAACCCAATTTTATTTCTTGGACGTCCCTCCCTTCGCATCTTATTATGGAGACGAGAGAGAGAGAGAGAGAGAGAGAGAGAGAGAGAGAGAGAGACCTTACCTTACCTTACAGACCCTTACAGCTCGTTCGGGTTTCCCCAGCTCCCTAAGTGTGTGAGGGAATAAAACTTTTCAGAGAGAGAGAGAGAGAGAAAGAGAGAGCGTGAATCAGCTGAGAGAGAAAGGGAGGTAAAACTTTTAACAGAGAGTGAGAGAAAGGGAGGGGGAGAACGAGAGAGAATAGAACTTTTGAGAGACAGAGAGAGAGAGAGAGAGAGAGAGAGAGAGAGAGAGAGAGAGTAAAACTTTTCAGAGACAGAAAGGGAGGTAAAACTTTTGACAGAGAGTGAGAGAGAGGGAGGGAGAGAAAGAGAGAGAGTAGTACTTTTGAGAGAAAGAAAGAGAGAGACACACACAGAGAGAGAGAGACACACACACACACACACACAGAGAGAGAGAGAGAGAGAGAGAGAGAGAGAGAGAGAGAGAGAGAGCGTGAATCAGCTGAAAGAGAGAGAAAGGTAGGTAAAACTTTTGACAGAGTGAGAGAGAGGGAGGGAGAGAAAAAGAGAGAGTAGAACTTTTGAGAGAGAGAGAGAGAGAGAGAGAGAGAGAGAGAGAGAGAGAGTAAACCTTTTCACAGAGAGAGAAAGAGTGAGCGTGAATCACCTGATAGAGAAAGGGAAATAAAACTTTTGACAGCAAGTGAGAGAGAGAGGGAAAGATAGAGAGAGTAAACCTTTTCACAGAGAGAGAGAGAGTAAGAGAGAGTGTAAATCACTTGAAAGAGAGGAAGGGAGTTAAAATTTTTGACAGAGAGTGAGAGAGAGGGAGGGAGAGAAAGAGAAAGAGTAGTACTTTTGAGAGAGAGAGAGAGAGAGAGAGAGAGAGAGAGAGAGAGAGAGAGAGTAAACCTTTTCACAAAGAGACCTTACAGACCTTACAGACCTTACATCTTGTTCGGGTTGCCCCAGGTCCCTCAGTGTGAGGCACCTCTAATGTCTACCAGACAGTTGCAAGTGCATCTTCCGGTATATTTTGCATCTTCCAATCTTGGATGGTCTGGGATGCAGCTTAAATATTTGTCGAGCTTATTCTTAAACACATCTATGCTCACTCCTGATATATTCCTCAGATGAGCTGACAACGCATTGAATAGACGCTGCATTGTCGATGCTGGTGCGTAGTGGATTAATGCCCTGTGTGCTCTCCTTATTTTTCCTGTTATAGTTTTGGGCACTATTAATCTACCTCTGCTTGCTCTTTCTGATATTTTTAGCTCCATGATGTTTTCCGCTATTCCTTCTATCTGTTTCCATGACTGAATTATCATGTAGCGTTCTCTTCTCCTTTCTCGACTATATAATTTTAAGGATTGTAGTCTTTCCCAGTAGTCAAGATCCTTAACTTCTTCTATTCTAATTGTAAAGGACCTTTGCACACTCTCTATTTGTGCAATATCCTTTTGATAGTGTGGGTACCATATCATATTGCAATATTCAAGTGGACTACGAACATATGTTTTATAAAGCATAATCATGAGTTCAGCTTTTCTTGTTTTGAAGTCCCATAACAACATTCCCATTTTTGCTTTACATTTTGCCAATAGAATTGCTATTTGATCATTGCATAACATGTTCCTATTCATCATCACACCAAGGTCTTTAACTGCTTCGTTATTTATGATTGTCTCATCATTAGGTCCCTTATATGCATATAGCCTTTCTTCTCTGTCTCCATAATTTATTGATTCAAATTTATCAGAGTTAAAAACCATCCTATTTACCTCTGCCCAATCATATACTTTGTTAAGGTCTCTTTGTACCGCGTTCCTATCTTCATCACTAGTAATTTCTCTACTTATTCTTGTGTCATCGGCGAAACTACACACTACCGCGTCCTTAACATTACTGTCTATGTCTGCAATCATAATAACAAACTTTAATGCAGCTAACACTGTACCTTGTGGCACACCGGATATTACCTTAGTTTATCCGATTTCTCATCGTTTGCAATAACTATCTGTTTTCTGTTGTGTAAAAATTCTTTTAACCATCTTCCTACTTTATCCACTATATTATGTTTTCCAATTTTCTTCGCTAATATATTATGATCTACCTTGTCAAAAGCTTTTGCAAAGTCAAGATAAACCTCATCTGTTTCATTTTCACTTTTCATATTTTTGTATATATTCTCATGGTGGACTAACAGTTGGGCTTGTGTACTTTTTCCGGGTACAAAACCATGTTGTCCTGTATGAAACAAATTATTTTTTATTAAATGTTTCATAATATTTTTCTTCATTACCCTTTCATACAATTTCATAATATGTGATGTTAGACTCACAGGCCTATAATTACTTGCCTCTAGTCTTGATCCACTTTTGAAATTAGGGGTAGCATATGCTAATTTGTGCTCATCATAAATCTTGCCTGTATCTACACTTTGTCTTAATAATATTGCAAGTGGCTTTGCGATAGAATGAACTACTTTCTTTAACAAAATAGCAGGAACACCATCAGGCCCAGCTGCAGCTCCATTTTTAATTTCATTAATAGCCTGCACAATATCAGCTTCATAAATATTTATGTATGCTAAATATTCACTATTTTCATCTCTTACTTCTGTATCATTATCTTCATTATCAATTCTAGGGGTGAATCTCTCTTATATCTTTCTGCCAATATGTTGCATATTTCCTTTTTTTCATTTGTTAATCTCGCTCAATTCTTAGGGCCTATTTCTATTCTTCTTTTATTCATCTTTATCGCATACGAGTACAATAGTTTGGGGTTTTGCTTGATATTTACTAGGGTTTTTTCTTCCAAGTCCCATTTTTCATTTTCTTTTGATTGTATAATCTTTTGTTCTGCATTTTCTATCTTACTTTTTAGTTTCTATAACTTTCCATGCATTTTTTTCTCTTTGCAAGACCTTTTTCCCTTTTCTGATTTTCTGGAACAAGATCCTTCTGTCTCTTGGTATGCATGATTGTTATTTACTTTTCTTCTTGGTATATATTTATCCACAATTTTCTCTAATATTTTATATAATATCTCCGTATTTACCTTTATATCATCACTTACAAAAATGTTATCCCAATCTTTGTTTAATTCTTCATTTATTTCTGACATTTATATTTTACTGTAGAATTGTATTTTCCATATCCTTCCCACTTTTTCATTTCTTGCTTATCTCTGTTTTCACTTGCTTTGGAATGGACTGTTAATTCTATGACATTATGGTCTGAAATACTCGCATTATAAACTATTATTTCTTTATCATAATTCACCTCGTTCACAAATACTAGGTCTAAAGTATTTTCCTTTCTTGTTGGCAGGTGATTTATTTGTTGAATGTTGTATTCTAGTAGCATATCTAATAGCTTTTCGAATTGCCTTTTATCTTCTGCATTACTATTACTCTCTTTTTTATATGTATAAATACAACCACAATCTCCTATTCGTTCTTTCCAGTGTACGAAAGGAAAGTTAAAGTCTCCGGATAAGAGAATAGTCCAGTCCTTGTGATTTCTACATATATCATCCAATTTTTCTATTATTGTGTCAAACTCTTTAGTATTAGGGGGTCTATATATTACTATGTTCATTAATTTTTCAGATTCAAATTCTACCGCTATTAGTTCACATTCTGAGTTACTGTATTTCTCATATATTTTTCCTTGTTTTTGGTCTTTCCCATATATCGCGGTTCCCCCTTGATTCCTATTTTTTCTATCTGATCTATAAGTTTGGAACCCATTTATTTGATCATCATTACCAGTCTCTTGGGAATACCAGGTTTCACTTATATTCATTATATCTATTTTCTTTTCAATTTAGGTTAGTTCTTCTAAGTACTCTATTTTCCTTTTTGTGTTACTCGTAACTAAACCCTGCGCATTCATCACTATGATGGTTTGCGTGTTATCTCCTTCATTTAATATGGGTAATAATAAGGATTTTCATATGTCTCTTTCCTGTTCTGGTATGTTGTTCTTTTCTTCATTTCCAGAAATTTTGACATTAAAAAATCCCAATTTTCCATAATATTTGATCTTCCTTCATCATAACTATTCATTTTGTGTCTGAATCTGCAATTTTCTCTGTATCTACAATATCCCCTAGCATCGTACATACAGTCTTTATCTCTTGAGCTGTAGTATCTTGGAGCTGATGCTTGGAAATTCTTTGCTGACACTCCAAATCACGGTGATGGCTTGCTTTTTTCCTTCACCTCATGTTCTTTGTTCCTCTCTTTATTTGTTTCTTTCCTATTTTGGATTTTATTATTTGATTGCTTATTTAATTGATTTTGATTCATGGCTACAGGGTGTGCAATCATCCTCATAGCTGTCTATACTCTGTTTTTTTTCCAACTGTCCATCCGCCTGTGGTGTTTTTGTATGGTAACACTGCATCCCAGGCTTTAGATAGTTACATTCAGCTTACATTCAATAATGTCCTATTTCGAATATTAATGGTGTAATTCGCATACAGTAAATTATTAATACACTTTTCAGTTACAAATGTACACCCAGATATCCTTTTATTTACCTAAAACTTACACATAGCGTAACTATCTAAAGCTCGGGATGCCGTGTTACCATACAAAAACACCACAGGCGGATGGACAGATGAAAAAAAACAGAGTATAGTTATGCACATTTACCATAGATATCATAGTTGTGACATACCTTGGGATGTTTGTAGTAACATCTTTCTCCAAATCTGCAATTCCCTCTTTTCAAAAGGGTGCAGACTTTGTCTTCCTTGTCTATTTTTTCCTCTTTCCCATCAGTGTGCAGATCTGGGTAGAGCCTCTTCGGGATTTTATTTTGTGTTGTCATGTTGTAATTTATTTCTTCGTAAGTATGTTACTTGATTGCCTTATATGCAGTATCAATGAGGATCTCTGCATCCATACTCTTGTCTTGTTCTTTGTTTTCATTATTTTTTTCTGTCATTTCAGTTTAGTTTTGTTCTCTTCCGTTTTCCTCTTCTTCTTCTTCCTCTTCAACTTCTTCTTCATCCTCTACTATTTGCACATTAAGTCTTGATTTAATAACATTGTCTATCCATGATAGACATGTTGAGCAAAATATTCTGGTATCCTTACTCATATCTTGCATTACTTCAGCACATTGACGATGCGTTGGAATGCTGCATGCAGAAGATTTTCTGATCAGGTTTTGTGGACTAACTATGCTATACCACACCTTACACAGTTTGCATGCTTTTGGCATTCTTTTTCCTATTGTATCAATTAGTATGTTAACAATGTTCACCTTATTCTTTGTCGGAATATGTTGATTGATGTAAATTTTCTTTATGAATCTCTTGACCACTTAAATTTTATTTGGAACTTCTTCAATTATTTTCAAGATGTTTTCTAATGATTTGTTCCAGTTTGAAGGGTCATATCCTTCTAATATGTCTATGAATGCTTTTGTATCTTTTTGATTAGGGCTGTTATTGATCTCATAGATGAGAAATGCCAGCTCCCTTCCTGCTACCTCATCATATTGCGAATCTGCTAGACATGTAAGATTTC
>NC_061100.1:99748202-99795702 GCF_015104395.2 Macrobrachium nipponense | reverse complement strand
CAGACCCATCGTTTCATGCGCCGAAGCTTTCAATTACAAAATTTCTAAATGGTTAGCTGGCCTCCTTTCTCCTTTCTTAGGCACTTTTTCTCCCAGTCACATTAAACATTCGGAAGATTTTTGTCACAAATTCAGAGAAGCACATATACCACTTCACAACATAAAACTTTTAAGCCTTGACGTAGACTCCTTATTCACAAAAGTACCAGTACAGGACGTTCTTCAGTTTTTAAGGAAAAAATTATCCCCCTATTCAGATCATTTCCCATTGGCGCTTGACAAAATAAATTTAGTTGAATTATGTGCATCTAATAACGTATTTTCATTCGGGGAATCATTCTACAAGCAAAAATTCGGGTGTAGTATGGGTAGTCCTTTAAGTCCTGTTTTAGCCAATCTGTACATGGAATACTTTGAAACTACAGTAATAAATGCAATAAAACCCAAAAACATGCTGTGGATGAGATACGTGGATGACATCCTAACATTTTGGGATAATAAGTGGGGTAATTTTAATGAATTCCTCTCAAAATTAAACGCATTAGTGCCCAGCATCAAATTTAAAGTTGAATAGGAAACAGACAACAAAATTCCTTTTCTTGATGTTTTAATAATCAGAGACACGACAGAATACAAATTTACCATTTACATAAAACCAACGTTCTCACTTTCATATATTCACTACTTTAGCTATCACGACATTACTATCAAGATAGGTGTAGCTAGCAACCTATTCTTAAGAGCCTTACGAATTTGTTCCCCAGATTTCCTGGAAAAAGAATTTGAACTAATTCGCAAGCAACTTTCATCTTTAAAGTATCCTGACCATATAATTGAGAAAGCAATTCAAAAAGCAAACGTAATTTTCTACTGACCCCCTAAAGACAAGACCAGAGACACCCAACAATAAAATAAAAATTCCTCACCTGGAGACGATTAAGAGAGTAACTCACACCCTTGGGAAATCCAACCCTTTTGCATTTACCTACCCAAATACCTTAGCCAAATCCCTGATTAACGTCCAACAAAAGACATCTCCCAAAGACTCTGGGTCTATGAGATCCCATGCCAGGACTGTGACCAATCTTACATCGGATTTACAGGTAAATCACTTCCCCAGAGATTAATACAACACAAACGGTCAGTTAGGTATGGACAACAGAACTCGGCTATTTTCAACCATATAAATGAACATAACCATAGAATAAACTGGAATTTGTCACGTGTAATTTATAGCAGCAACTGCCGGTACAAGAGTCAAATGATGGAATCGGCCTTAATAAAAGAGAAGCAGGTAATGAACATCTCAAAAGGCGCGTGGATCTCAGATGTCGTCGACGAAGTTTTCATTCAACCAACGCTTAAGAAGATTAAAGGAAGATTATCAGCGGGGGTGACCTAAATTGGCTTACTTGTGGACGGATCTCTTGGTATAAATACCACCTTTTCTGTAAACTTTTCTCATTCATATACCTGAAGAGAGAGACAGCAGTCTCTGAAATATAGTACTTTTCTCTCTACATTTTGGTGTTTTTATGGGCTTCTTTTATTAGATGGAATTCTGTTGTTACAGAACAGTTTTACCAGTCGTATATTATATATATATATATATATATATATATATATTATATATATATATAAAGTAAATAAGATGGAGTAAAGCCATTGTAGCATCTTATATTTATTGTCCAAGTTTTCGAGACTTTGGGTCTCATCATCAGGGCTGTACAATATACAAAATATACAAATTAAAAAAAGACTCAGTATTAATATCAATAAAATTGGAACAACATAAAAGTTAAATATAATAATTTAAAAGATGAACTAAAAAATATTTTAAATTAAAAGTGAAGAATGCTTAAGTTAGTACCTATCTCTATGGAGTTAAAAAACTGAGTGACGTTCTCTGGTTTGGAAAGGAGGAAGTCAACTATGCTATAAATAGAACTGTGGAAGAAGTCTGACCATTTAATGGGAGCACAAGCTGTTTGATTGTTAACGACTCAAAAACAGAGAGAGAATAGTCATTGGGTGCTTGGGTAACAATGCGAAAATCCTTATATGAAAATGATGTTTTACATTTATTACAATGTTCTCGTATGTTAGAGAATTCTTTCGTTTTCAAAGTAGTACATCCCGTACGCTGACTGACTCCGAGATGAGAAACGATTCTGACTTTGAGCAATCTTTTGGTAGCTCCCACGTATTTCCCGATCTTACATTTCGGGCAAGTAAAGCAATATATCACCAAAGATCGCATCAACGCCGGAAGTTTATCTTTATGGGAGAATAAAGAACCCAGAGTTTTAGGATTTTTAGCTATTAACTTAATATTCACAGCCGAAAAATTTCTCTGAATGACTTTTGTATTTGCACCTTAAATGCGTTGGACTGAATGAAAGGTATAGAGGCATATATAGTTTAGGCACGTTCGGTACAAGTTGACGTGGCTGAAATTTATCATTTAAAAAGTTATTAACATATTTAAAGAATACGACTGGAGGATAGGAATTGTTTTTAAAAAACTGGTGTAGAAATTGGATTTCGCTATTACACCGTGCTTATACGTCATCTTCCAGTTGGCATAACTTCTATAGCGAAATCCAATTTTTCCACCAGTTTTTTAAAAACAATTATTATCCTCCAGCCTTATTCTTTAAATATGTTAATAACTTTTTAAATGATAAATTTCAGCCACGTCAACTTGTACCGAACGCGCCTAAATTATTAATATATGCCCAGAGCTGGGCACTAAGTACTTTTAATGTACTTAAGTACTAAGTACTAAGTACTCAAGCAAAAAGTACTAAGTACATTTTCTAAAAGTACTTAAGTACTAAGTACTAAGTACAATAAAGTACTAAGTACAATAAAGTACTTAAGTACATTTGTATCTATTGTATCACTAAATAATAATTGTTCAACCAAGTGGTATTTACTGAATAGTTACCTTTCCAGTTTCCTGCAATTATGAATTTAATACAGTTGTAAAAATAGTAGTGGTAAAAATAGTAAATAAATAAAATGAACTGACAGGTTACATTCATTTAATGCTGAAGATTATAGATGGCACATTTCGAACAATAAAACTAAACCAAAATAAACTTAAACGTTACTTTTTCATAAATGGCACCTTTTCTCACAAACGACTTGAAGACTTATAGCTACTAATTGAATACAGATTTGTTAAATATTACTAGTATCACAAAAATATGAGTACTAAATTCTATCACAAGACAAAATACTATCTATTGTATCACTAAATAATAATTGTTCAACCAAGTGGTACTTATTGAATAGTTACCTTTCCAGTTTCCTGCAATTATGAATTTAATACAGTTTGCAGTGGAAATTTATGTTAGTGGAAGATAACTCAGGTGCAAACTTTATTATTAGCTCTTATTAACATAAGTCGCTCAAATGTTTTGTCAGCCAATGAGGACCTCTTGGGTGTGAGGGTCATTCCAGCCACAGAAAAAAGCCTCTCAACTGGAGCAGACGATGGTATAGTTGTATTGTATCTTAAAAATAAAGATTTCGCTAAGGGATATTTGTTGAGGCTTTGAAGATTCTTATCTTTATCCTTAAGAAATTCGAAGATCTGCATATCAACTGACATGTGACCAGAAGGTTGACTAGCAGTTCCTTTTTCCTTAAAACCAAAATAATCCTCTTCTTCTGATCCACTGGTCGCTGAGTCTACATTAGAAGGAGGCAATGAAACTGAAAGTTCATTTGCAGATTCAATGAGCATCTTTTTAACAAGTTCTTTTTTTATTTTCATGGCTCCATTTTGCACTAATTGTAACCCACCTCAACTTGAAGTAAGGGTGAGTGACAGTTGCCATTATTGCTTCACGCACGTCCAGAGAGTCCTCCTTTAAATTTAAAAATTTTCCAAATCGTTCCTCAAATCCATCAGAAATGGCAGAAAGAAGAGGTTTGCAGTACTTGAGAGCTTTGCTTTTGAAAGCGCCGAGTTTGTTTTCAACTGTTAGGAGTGCTGGTATCAATTCGCCAAAGCAAATATCTTTTTCCCCTTGCAGGCGATCAACTGCTACTACTATTGGAGTCAACGTTTCAACATACTCCGCTATAAATTCAATCTCTTTTAGTTTCAATGGCGGTAAACCCAGTTCTGTCATTAACTGGTGCAATTTCTCTTTGTTATTCAGCAGCACGCCGAGAGCGTCATACAAAGAATTCCATCGTGTTACACACGGTAAACGGATCTGACAACCTAGCCTGTTCTTGATTATTTCTGCCAATTTTGGCCTACCACTTTTATTCCAAAGTGCACTGCATTTTCCCATTGTAGAATGATTAATTGCTGCAAACGGTGCATTTTTCAGAGCTTTTTTAGCATCTGTTGTTGCCACTAAGCTAAGAGTATGTGAGGCGCATCTTACATGTTTTGAGAGGTTGTGTTCCAAGACTTGATCATCTGCCCCAATAGCTGGACTTTCGAGGACATCTTCATCTTCGTCTGTTTCTGAATCAGCATCATCATCTAGGTCACATATGTTAGAAGACTCATATTTGAGAGCATTTACTCCAAACTCACGGAATGCTTTAACGAAATTTGACCCGTTGTCAGTGACTGTACTAACAACTTTACTGATGGGGATGTTAAAATCAGTCATGATATGCTCCATTTTCTCAGCAATTTTATCGTGAGTATGTTCACCCTTGAAACGCTGACAACAAAATGCACCACTCTTTCGTTCAAAATTTGTTTCATCAATCTGAAAGAACAAATCTTCATTATAGTTTCATATGTGGTCACAGGGGTCTATCTCCAAAACCCCAGTCGTGGGTTTTGTTTTTACCTGCACCTTCACGAGGAAGGCATCCTTAGGATTGACCCTATGATCTTCACATATATATCATTATGGTCTTTACGTTATAAGGATGCCAGGGATATCATGCTTTTGACAATTGGACTTATAGTTTAGAAAGAGTTTAATGAACATAGGCCTGCACCTTCAGGAGGGAGGCGCCCTTAGGATTGACCCTATGACCTTCATTATAATCTATAATATTATATATATATATATATAATATATATAATATATATATATATATATATATATATATATATATATATATATATATATATATATATATATATAAATATATATATATATAGATAATATATATATATAATAATATATATAATAGAACAATATAAAATATATATATATATATATCTTATATATATATATATATACCCTGGGTCATGCAATTTTTTAATATGTAGGAGATTTAAATTAATTAAGTGAACTCACCAAATGAACGGTGACCACAAGAAAACTGCGTTGGCGCGTAGACCATATGTCTGCTGACAAGCATACATGTTTCACGGAGGCTATTTCTTTCCTCAACAGTGTTTTCATTTTGTTTTCTTCCTCAATAAGATTGCGTGCCAAAGTCCTCCGTGAAATAACATTCACAGATGAATTCAGAGCTGAAAAAAAGCAATCAAATCATTTTTATAGTTTTCTTGCTCAATAACTGCACATACAGACGTATATAACTCACGCTTAATTTCAAAATCCCTTACACGGCTATAAAAATAAAATTGAATTGTTTTATGAACTGATACCCTTGAACATGGCAGACAAACCAATCCAATCAACAATCGTAAGTGATCACATTATATGTACTTCTAGGTGAAAGTATATTTATCGGATTAAGATAACTTACTTGAAACTAATTCAACAAATGCTGGCTGCTCGACTGTAGAGAGAGGATGTACTCCTTGAACAATAAATGTTGCAATGGCTTTGTCAATACCTGCTTGTTTCACAGCTTTCTTTGCAGTCAAGCTACTCGAAAAACTTTGCTCAATAGTTCCCTGTATAGTTCTCTTTATTTTACTGGAAGAGCCTTCACCTTGATCTCTCTTTCGCTTGCGAGAATACTGTACGTGCTCATGGACAGCTTTCATTAGACCACAATGTCTTCGCTGCAAAACAATAATTGAATATCCTATATTCATAGGAACGTTTTATAAATAAATTCTAAGACGCATACAAAGTGCAAACATTTTATATGTACGTAAACAACTATTGTATGTAATGTAAAGTGTATACATACATACATACATTATGATACATGCACACACACACACACATATTAGCTCTATCTTTCTTTCCAACAAACACAAGCACACAAGTACTGTATATACTCTCATCCACACACACACACACACACACACACACACACACACACACATTCATCAAGGCATCCAAATACACACACACACACATATTCTCTCTCCTCCTTTCCCTTAACACTGCCCATTTCCGTTAATACCAAGTGATCATTGAAAATTAAGCCAATCCATTTGCTTCGGACAAGGAAAATGTAGCCCTCATATATATATATATATATATATATATATATATATATATATATATATATACATATATATATATATATTTTTTTTTTTTTTTTTTTTTTTTAAGGCAGCATGGTATTTTACCAACAACCGTGAAGTGCCCTAAGTGCAATGAAGACTGTACCTCATATTATGATAATAATAATGTACATATGTGGCACTGCAAATGTACATATCTCCTACCGAATTAGGTTAGTTAATGTACGATATTATTAAACAAGCATTATTCACTAACTCTTTGTGTCAGCTAACAAAATAATATTTCAGAGTCTTGAATAACGTTAATGCATACAGCATAATCAAACTAATATGAAATCATACCTTCAAGTGCTTGTAGAGATTAGTTGTCACATTAGTAGAAGCTGAAATCTCTGCACTACACAGCTGACATGTGCAAGTACATAGAGTTGAATCCTTCTTTCTTGATTTTATCTTGAAATACGTCCCATCAAAGAGTGGATGAAGTGAAGACACGGCACTCTGATCGTCATCTTCAGGACATGCGTCGATAGAATCTGTTGCTGATTGTTCCTTTGAACTAGATGTTGATGGGAATATTTGGTCTCTTCTAGGAGTTATAGAACTCGAGTCCATTTTGCTAATCACATAAGTACACTGTACCAGTAATACTTGGGTAAAACCACACGTTCAAACAATCAACACAAGTCAACGAGACGCACGCGCTGAACCTCACTCTGTCACTGCCACTGCCAACTGAAACCTCCTTGTCCTTGCTTCACATAGCTCTGCCTGGCTAACCAGTTCAGAACTTGTTCAAAACTCGTAAGAATTTAAAAATCCCAGAAAGCATAACATAACAACAATGGAAATCTTTTTACTATAAACTATTGTGAGTAGCTATGTTAAAATACTTTCAAACCATATGGATTAGGATAATTTAGATGGGAATTACGCATTATTGCGTACATCGCAAACAAGGAACTGCACAGATTTTGATTGTTCTAGAGCAGTTTAAACAGTCTTTGAACGTCTCAGTTACGCACGTCAGTGTTAGTGAAATTCAACTCTACAGACTATGCATAACATGATCATAGCTGTTATTGAATTTACTCAAGTATGTAAAAAAAAGTCATATAGAACTAAATAAATCATAATTTTATAAAATATTTAATGCAAAGTACTTAAGTACTTTGTACTTAAGTGCAATAAAAAAGTACTTAAGTACTGTACTTAAGTACTCAGTTCTAAAAGTACTTGAAGTACATTTTTAAAGTACACAAATGTACTTAAGTACGTACTTAAGTACTTTTGTACTTAAGTACTGCCCAGCTCTGTATATGCCTCTATACCTTTCATTCAGTCCAACGCATTTAAGGTGCAAATACAAAAGTCATTCAGAAAATTTTTTCGGCTGTGAATGTTAAGTTAATAGCTAAAAATCCTAAAACTCTGGGTTCTTTATTCTCCCACAAAGATAAACTTCCGGCGTTGATGCGATCTTTGGTGATATATTGCTTTACTTGCCCGAAATGTAAGATCGGGAAATACGTGGGAGCTACCAAAAGATTGCTCAAAGTCAGAATCGTTTCTCATCTCGGAGTCAGTCAGCGTACGGGATGTACTACTTTGAAAACGAAAGAATTCTCTAACATACGAGAACATTGTAATAAATGTAAAACATCATTTTCATATAAGGATTTTCGCATTGTCACCCAAGCACCCAATGACTATTCTCTCTCTGTTTTTGAGTCGTTAACAATCAAACAGCTTGTGCTCCCATTAAATGGTCAGACTTCTTCCACAGTTCTATTTATAGCATAGTTGACTTCCTCCTTTCCAAACCAGAGAACGTCACTCAGTTTTTTAACTCCATACAGATAGGTACTAACTTAAGCATTCTTCACTTTTAATTTAAAATATTTTTTAGTTCATCTTTTAAATTGTTATATTTAACTTTTATGTTGTCTACGTCAAGGCTTAAAAGTTTTATGTTGTGAAGTGGTATATGTGCTTCTCTGAATTTGTGACAAAAATCTTCCGAATGTTTAATGTGACTGGGAGAAAAAGTGCCTAAAAAAGGAGAAAGGAGGCCAGCTAACCATTCAGACCCATCGTTTCATGCGCCGGAGCTTTCAGTTACAAAATTTCTATATGGTTAGCTGGCCTCCTTTCTCCTTTTTTAGGGACTTTTTCTCCCAGTCACATTAAACATTTGGAAGATTTTTGTCACAAATTCAGAGAAGCACATATACCACTTCACAACATAAAACTTTTAAGCCTTGACGTAAACTCCCTATTCACAAAAGTACCAGTACAGGACGTTCTTCAGTTTTTAAGGGAAAAATTATCCCCCTATTCTGATCATTTCCCATTGGCGCTTGACAAAATAATAAAGTTAGTTGAATTATGTGCATCTAATAACGTATTTTCATTCGGGGAATCATTCTACAAGCAAAAATACGAGAACATTGTAATAGATGTAAAACATCATTTTCATATAAGGATTTTCGCATTGTCACCCAAGCACCCAATGACTATTCTCTCTCTGTTTTTGAGTCGTTAACAATCAAACAGCTTGTGCTCCCATTAAATGGTCAGACTTCTTCCACAGTTCTATTTATAGCATAGTTGACTTCCTCCTTTCCAAACCAGAGAACGTCGCTCAGTTTTTTAACTCCATAGAGATAGGTACTAACTTAAGCATTCTTCACTTTTTAATTTTTTTTATTTTTCTTTTAGTTCATCTTTTAAATTGTTATATTTAACTTTTATGTTGTTTCATTTTTATTGATATTAATACTGAGTCTTTTTTTTATTTATATATTTTGTATATTATACAGCAATGATGATGAGACCCAAAGTCTCGAAAATATATAAATATATAAATAAATGTATGATGCTACGCTGGCGTTTCTCCATTCTATTTATATTAAATCTACGGCGTTCCAGATGCCCCAACCTTCATGTATATATATATATATATATATATATATATATATATATATATATATATATATATATATGTGTGTGTGTGTGTGTGTGTGTGTGTATGTATAAAAAATATATATATATATATATATATATATATATAGTATATATATATATATAGTATATATACTATATATACATATACGGTAATATATATATATATTTATACATACATATATATATATATTATATATATATATATATACACACATACATATATGTAATATATAATGCATGTATATATCCATACAAACATATATATGAATCAAAACACGACTTAGATTCCAAGACTTATGTAGTTTGATAAACTCCCATTGCTTCCATTTTATCCAAACTCAAAAGCACATCCTGTTCAATTAATTATTCATTGTTGAAAAAAAAATGAACACCAATACAACTTCCTCATCTTTGCAGTCCGCCACAACCCACCCCACCTCATCCTCGACTCTCTCTTTATTATTTATTCACCCTCTTTTATCAACTAATTGCTTAGTTCCTCTCCTTCGTCCTCCCTTCTGATTCTATTCGACTTTCAATTATGTGAATTTTATCGCTTGATTAACTCATTCACAGGTATCGGGTTGATTATTGTTTTGTTTTTAATTGTTCGTTTATTCAATGTAAACATTTCCTTGATTTGATTCTGGGTTAAGCCAGGATTCCTTCTCCTCCTGGTTAAGTATAATTATATCAATAATTATTATTTTCGAACCTGTAACACTTAAGGATTCCTTCTCCTCATGGTTAGGTATAATTATTTTCGAACCTATACTACTTATATTAAATGTTTTCATTCTTTAAGTGTTCGTTTCTGAGTCTTATCTTTCTAGAATATTCTGGGTAGATTTTTCTTCATATTTTGGATGTATATCCATTATGGAAGTTATTAAAGACACAGCAGCATTGCTGCAGTATAAAATGTGCCTTCCTGAAGACTGGCGATACCGGAATCTTTTCCTGTATTAGCAAATGATGTAGGAGAAGGAGAACATGGAAGTTTCCTCGCCTACTATTCCCAGACGACGGAGGAGGAGCCCTCACGCTGTGTCTACTTTTTCCAACGAAAACTGGCGCACATGTGAATCCCCTTCAAGAAAAGCATGAGGAGGGCCTCGAAAGAAACCAGAGTTGAAGCTTTTCACGGAAGAAGCCATAGGTCTTCACAGTTCATAGACTTTTGGAATTGCTGATTCCCCGAGGAACTCTGGAGACCGGATTCGAAAGAGAGACCGAGTTGAAGCTCTTCACGGAAGAAGCCTGAAGGCTTCACAGTTCATAGACTTTTGGAATTCCCCGAGGAACTCTGGAGACCCGAGGATTCTGAGGACCGGCCGTTTCTAAAACCACGCTCAGAGCAAGTGAAGTGGTATGTTACAGTAAGCAAAATGAAAAACTTTATTGTTAACATTGTTTCTTCTCTTGGACTTGGGGCCATGACCCCAAATGCTATTGCTTTATTATCAGCCGTTGCAGTGACTATCTTGTCACACGTCAATTTCAGGCGAATCTTTCAAGTTTTTGACAAGGCCACTCCTGCGACAAGTGGGAAAGCAGGGCGGATCCGGGACTTCAGCGAGGAAACTGAGGAAGAGTGCTTTTCGTTGATGGATGAGCTTCAAGACAGTAACGAACGTCTTCTGCAAGAGATGCAGGAGCTACAGAGAGAGCAGAGGAGGTTGCAGGAGGATTTGTATGAGGCGCAAGAGGGGTTGCATATTGTACAAAACATTATGAATCCAGATATGTTCGACAGCAAGGGAATGCCGAAGTCTTATGAGTGGTGGCAGAGAGTGATCCGGATGGTCGGCAGTGGCATCACCATCCCCGGTGAGATACAGAAGGCGCCGGAGAGGACAGTAGCGACAGAGACTGCTGCAGCAAATGAAGGTGCTGCTCATTCTCATATGGATTATTGTCGGCCACATGGCCCATATGAGCCATTTCCAACATATGATTACGGATATGGAGGGAAAGATCAAGTTGAGTGGCCGGATCCATTGGGTGCACCAGAACAAGAAAGCTCACGGCCCGTCTCCCAGTCCATTTCAGACCATATTCCTCCCTACAAAGGATATGGATGGAAACCTCCAGGACCACAGGATCATCCACAGGACATCGAACATTACCTCCAGGAAGTATATCAGCAATTCCAGGAATTCCAGGAGTGCTGCCACGATCTCAACAAAGGGTATGATTGGCCACCTCTTCAAGAGTACATCCAGGACTTAGATCAACTCTTCCAGGAATTCCAGGAGTGTCACCACGATCTCAACAAAGGGTATGGACGTCCACCTCCAGGACCACAGGAGGACCTACAGGAACTCCGAGAGTACCTCCAGGACTTACTTCAGCACTTCCAGGAACTCAAGGAGTACTGCCACGATCTCCAAGAAGGGTATGAAGGGTCACCTCCAGGACGACAGGCTCACCTACAGGAGCTCCAAGAGTACCTCCAGGACTTACATCAACACCACCAGGAACTTAAGAAGTACCGCCACGATCTCCACAAAGGGTATGAATGGGCACTTCCAGAATCACAGGATCACCTACAGGAGCTCCAAGAGAACCTCAGTGCCTTAGATCTGGAATTCCAGGAACTCAAGGAGTACTTCCACAATAACCATGAAGGGTATGAATGGCCAAATCCAGGACCACAGGATCACCTACAGGAAAACCAACAGTACCCACAGGACTTACATCAGCCCTTCCAGCAATTCCAGAATTACTACCACCATCTCAACGAAGGGTATGAATGGCCAAATCCAGGACCACAGGATCCATTGGGTGCACCAGAACAAGAAAGCTCACGGCCCGTCTCCCAGTCCATTTCAGACCAGATTCCTCCCTACAAAGGATATGGATGGAAACCTCCAGGACCACAGGATCATCCACAGGACATTGAACATTACCTCCAGGAAGTATATCAGCAATTCCAGGAATTCCAGGAGTGCTGCCACGATCTCAACGAAGTGTATGATTGGCCACCTCTTCAAGAGTACATCCAGGACTTAAATCAAGTCTTCCAGGAATTCCAGGAGTGTCACCACGATCTCAACAAAGGGTATGGACGTCCACCTCCAGGACCAAAGGAGGACCTACAGGAACTCCGAGAGTACCTCCAGGACTTACTTCAGCACTTCCAGAAACTCAAGGAGTACTGCCATGATCTCCTAGAAGGGTATGAATGGTCACCTCCAGGACGACAGGCTCACCTACAGGAGCTCCAAGAGTACCTCCAGTACTTACATCAACACCACCAGGAACTCAAGAAGTACCACCACGATCTCCACAAAGGGTATGAATGGGCACTTCCAGAATCACAGGATCACCTACAGGAGCTCCAAGAGAACCTCAATGCCTTAGATCTGGAATTCCAGGAACTCAAGGAGTACTTCCACAATAACCATGAAGGGTATGAATGGCCAAATCCAGGACCACAGGATCACCTACAGGAAAACCAACAATACCCACAGGACTTACATCAGCCATTCCAGCAATTCCAGGATTACTACCACCATCTCAACGAAGGGTATGAATGGCCAAATCCAGGACCACAGGATCACCTACAGGAAAACCAACAGTACCCCCAGGACTTACATCAGCCCTTCCAGCAATTCCAGGATTACTACCACCATCTCAACGAAGGGTATGAATGGCCTAATCCAGGACCACAGGATCACCTACAGGAAAACCAACAGTACCCCCAGGACTTACATCAGCCCTTCCAGCAATTCCAGAATTACTACCACCATCTCAACGAAGGGTATGTATGGCCAAATCCAGGACCACAGGATCACCTACAGGAAAACCAACAGAACCCTGAGGAATTACATCAGCCCTTCCATCAAATCCAGGTGGGACAGTTGTTGGAACAGTTGCTTTTGGGGAAACATTATTGGCTGAACAGTTGAATATCCACCAGATCCAATCCTAGAGATGATATTGGCAGCCCTTCGGCAACATCCATTAGCCAAAGGTGTTTCCTCCTTCCCTGGGGAAGCAACTGGTGTGGGACAAGTTTGCTTCTTTGGGGAACATTATTGGACTGAAATATTGGCTGAACATGTTTGAATCTTTAACCAGATCCAATCCTGAAGAAGATATTTCGCTTCCCTTCGGCAACATCCATTAGCCAAAGGTGTTTCCCCAAGGAAGCAACTGTTGGTGGGACAGTTACTTCTTTTGGGGAAACATTATTGGCTTGACGTTGAACTTTACCCGATCCAATCCTGGAAGATATTTCCTTCCCTTCGGCAACATCCAATTACCAAAGGTGTTCCCCCCTGGGAAGCAACTGTTGGTGACGTTGCTTCTTTTGGGGAAATATTATTGGCCTGACTGTTGAATCTTCACCAGATCCATCCTGGAGGGAAATTTCGCTTCCCTTCGGTAACATCCATATGGCCAAAGGTGTTTCCCCTGGGAAGCAACTGTTGGTGGGACAGTTGCTTCTTTTGGGGAAACGTTATTGGCTGAACTGTTGAATCTTCACCAGATCCAATCCTGGAGAAGATATTTCGCTTCCCTTTGGCAACATCCATATGGCTAAAGGTGTTTCCCCTGGGAAGCAACTGTTGGTGGGACAGTTGCTTCTTTTGGGGAAACATTATTGGCTGAACTGTTGAATCTTCACCAGATCCAATCCTGGAGAAGATATTTCGCTTCCCTTCGGCAACATACATTAGCCAAAGGTGTTTCCCCTGGGAAGCAACTGTTGGTGGGACAGTTACTTCTTTTGGGGAAACATTATTGACTGAACTGTTGAATCTTCACCAGATCCAATCCTGGAGAAGATATTTCGCATCCCTTCGGCAACATCCATATGGCCAAAGGTGTTTCCCCTGGGAAGCAACTGTTGGTGGGACAGTTGCTTCTTTTGGGGAAACATTATTGGCTGAACTGTTGAATATCCACCAGATCCAATCCTGGAAAAGATATTTCGCTTCCCTTCGGCAACATCCATTACCCAATGGTGTTTCCCCTGGGAAACAACTGTTGGTGGGACAGTTGCTTCTTTTGGGGAAACATTATTGGCTAAACTGTTGAATCTTAACCAGACCCCATCCTGTAAAAGATATTTCGCTTCCCTTCGGCAACATCCATTAGCCAAAGGTGTTTCCCCTAAGAAGCAACTGTTGGTGGGACAGTTACTTCTTTTGGGGAAACATTATTGGCTGAACTGTTGAATCTTCACCAGAAACAATCCTGGAGAAGATATTTCGTTTCCCTTTGGCAACATCCATTAGCCAAAGGTGTTTCCCCTGGGACGCAACTGTTGGTGGGACAGTTGCTTCTTTTGGGGAAACATTATTGGCTGAACAGTTGAATCTTCACCAGATCCAATCCTGGAGAAGATATTTCGCTTCCCTTCCACAACATCCATTAGCCAAAGGTGTTTCCCCTAAGAAGCAACTGTTGGTGGAACAGTTACTTCTTTTGGGGAAACATTATTGGCTGAACAATTTTATCTTCACCAGATCTAATCCTGGAGAAGATATTTCGCTTCCCTTCGGCAACATCCATTAACCAAAGGTGTTTCCCCTAAGAAGCAACTGTTGGTGGGACAGTTGCTTCTTGTGGGGAAACATTATTGGCTGAACAGTTGAATCTTCACCAGATCCAATCCTGGAGAAGTATGTCCGCTCCCTTAGGCATCATAGGGCCAAAGGTATTTTCCCCTGGAAGCAAACTGTTAGTGGGGCAGTTGTTCTTTTGAGGAAACATTTGGCTGACAGTGAATCTTCAACAGATCCAATCCTGGAGAAGATATTTTTCGCTTCCCTTTTGGCAACATCCTATGGCCAAAGGTTTTTGTCCCTGGGAAGGGCAACTGTTGGTTAAGACAGTTGCTTCTTTTGGGGAAACATTATTGGCTGAACTGTTTGAATCTTCAAACCAGATCCCATCCTGTAAAGATATTTCGCCTTTCCCTTCGGCAACTCCATTTCCGCAAAATTGTTTCCCTGGAAAGCACTGGTTTGGTGGGAACAGTTTCTTCTTTTGGGGGAAACATTATTGGCTAAACTGTTGAATCCTTCACCAGATCCAATCCTGGAGAGATATTTTTCGCTTCCCCTTCGAACCAACATCCATTAGCTGGTGTTTCCACTGGGGAAACAACTGTTGGTGGACAGTTTGCTTCTTTGGGGAAACTTATTGGCTGAACAGTTGAAATCTTCACAGATTCCTCCTGGAGAAGATTTTCGCATCTGGAGAAGATATTGCGCTTCCTTTCCGGGCAACATCCATTAGCCCAAATGTGTTTCCACTGGGAAAACAACTGTTGGTGGGACAAGTTGCTTCTTTTGGGGGAAACATTATTGGCTTTGAACCCAGTTGGAATTTTACAAAGATCCAATCTCGGGAGAACGAATTTTCGCATTCACGTTTGGCAACACCCCATTAGCCAAAGGTGTTTCCCCTTTGGGAAAGCCAAATGTGGGTTTTGGGACAGTTGCTTCTTTTGGGGAAACCTTATTAGGGACTTGAACTGTTTGAATTCTTCACCAGATCGAATCCCGGAGAAGATATTTCGCATCACTTTGGCAGCATCCATATGGCCAAAGTTGTTTTCCCTGTAAAGCAACTGTTGTGGGACAGTTGCTATTCCTTTGGTTGAAACAATTATTGGCTGAACTTGTTTGAATTGCTCACTCCAGATTCCAATTCCTGGAGAAGATATTTTCGCTTCCCTTCGGCAACAAATCCATATGGCCCAAGGTGTTTCGCTGGGAAACAAACTGTTTGGTGGGACAGTTTGCTTCTTTTGGGGAAATCCATTATTGGCTGAACTGTTGAATCTTAACCAGATCCAATCCTGAAGAAGATATTTCGCTTCCCTTACGGCAACCATCCATTAGCGCCGAAGGTGTTTCCCCAAAGGATAAGCAACTGTTTGTTTTGGTGGACAGTTACTTCTTTTGGGGAAAAACATTATTGCTGAACTGTTGAAATCTTCAATCCAATTCCAATCCACTCCTTGAGAGAAATATTTTTCAACCCTTCGGCAACATCCTATTAGCTCCAAAGGTGTTTCCCTGTGGGAAGTCACCTGTTGGTGGGACAGTTTGCTTTCTTTGTTTTTGGGAAATATTATTGGCTGAACTGTTGATCTTTACCAGATCCATAATCCTGGAGGAAAGATAGTTTCGCATACCTTCGGCAACCCATCCAAGATGGGGGCCGAAAGGTGTTTTTTTCCTTGGACGCAACTGTTTGGTGGGAACAGTTGGCTTCTTTTGAGGAAACATTATTTTGGCTTAACTGTTGAATTCTTCACCAGATCCAATCCTGGAGATAAGATATTTCGCTTTCCCTTCCGGGCAACAATCCATAATGGCCCAAGGTATTTTCCCCTGGAAGCAACTGTTGGTGGGACCAGTTAATTCTTTTGGGAAAACATTATTTGGCCCCTGGGAACTGTTGAATCTTCACCAAAACAATCCTGGAGAAGATATTTCGCATCACTTTGGCAACAATTCATATTGGCTAAATGTGTTTCCCCAAGGAAGCAACTGTTTGGGTTGGGCAAGTTGCTTCTTTTGGGGAAAACATTATTGGACTGGAACTGTTGAATCTTTCACCAGATCCAATCCTGGAGAAGATATTTCGCATCCACTTTGCAACATCCATAATTGGCCAAAGGTGTTTCCCCTGGGAAAGCAACGTTGGTGGGCGTTGGCTTCTTTTGGGAACATTAATTCGGCTGAACTTGTTTGAATCTTCACCAGATCCAATCCTGGAGAAGGGTATTTTTCGCGTCCCTTTCGGCAACATTCCACATGGCGAAAGGTGTTTCCCTGGACGCAAACTGGTTGGTTTGACCCAGTTAACTTCTTTTGGAAACATAATTGGCTAACCTGTTTGGAATCTTTCACCAGGGATCCAATCCTGGAGAAGATATGTCGCTTCCCTTTTCGGCAACATCCTTATTGCCAAAGATGTTTTCGCATTTGGGGAAGCAACTGTTGGTTGGGAACAATTGCTTCTTTGCGAAATATTATTGGCTGAACTGTTGAATCTTTCACCAGATCCAATCCTGTAGAAGATATTTGTCGCTTCCCTTCGCAACATCCATTTCGCCAAAATTGTTTCCCCTGGAAAGCACTGTTTGGTGGGACCAGTTGCTTCTTTTGGGGAAACATTATTGGCTAAAACTGTTGAATCTTCACAGATCCCACCTGGAGAGTATATTTCTCTTCCTTTCGGCAACATCCATTACAAAGGTGGTTTCCACTGGGAACCAACTGTTTGGTGGGACAGTTTGCTTCTTTTGGGAAACCATTATTGGCCCTTGAACAGTTGGAATCTTCACCAATCCAATCCTGGAAGAAGATATTTCGCATCCTTTGCACCATTTCCATTAAGCCAAAAGGTTGTTTCCCCCCCTGGAAAGGCAAACTGGTTGGTGGGACAAGTTGCTTCTTTTGGGGAAACATTAATTGGGCTGAACTTTTGTTTGGGATCTTCACAATCGAATCCCGGAGAAGATTATTTTCGCATTCACCTTTTGGGGCATCAAATTCCATATTGGCCAAGGTTGGTTTTCCCTTGGAACAAACTGTTGGTTTGGGCCAAGTGCTTCCTTTGGGTGAAACAATTATTGGATTGAACTGTTGAATTCTCACCAGATCCAATCCTGGAGAAGAATTTCGCTCCCTTCGGCAACAAATCCATATGGCCCAAAGGTTTTCGTTTTCTGGGAAACAACTGTTGGTGGGACAGTTGCTTTCTTTTGGGGAAACATTATTTGGACGGCCTGAACTGTTGGAATCTTAACCAGATCCAATCCTGAACGAAGATATTTCGCTTCCCTTCGGCAACATCCATTGAGCCAAAGGTGTTTCCCCAAAGGACAAGCAACTGTTAGGTGGGACAGTTCAACTTCTTTTGGGGAAACATTATTAGGCATTGGGAACTGTTGAATCTTCACCAGATCCAATCCTTGAGAAAATATTTTCAACCCTTCGGCAACATCCATTAGCCAAAGGTGTTTCCCACCCCTGGAAGCAAAACTGTTGGTGGGACAGTTTTTGCTTCTTTTGGGGAAATATTATTGGCTGGAACTGTTTGAATCTTCACCAGATCCGAAGCCTGGAGAAGATATTTCGCATTCCCTTCGGCAACATCCCATATGGGACCAAAAAGGTTGTTTTTCCCTTGGACGCAACTGTATTGGTGGGACAGTTTGCTTCTTTTGGAGGAAACATTATTGGCTGTTAACCTGTTGAATCTTTCACCAGATCCAATCCTGGAGCAAGATTATTTCGCGTTCCCTTCGGCAACATCCATATGGCCAACGGTATTTCCCCTTGTTGGAAGCAAACTGGTTAGGTGGGACAGTTACTTCTTTTGGGGAAACATTATTGGCTGAACTGTTGGAATCTTCACCAGAAACAATCCTGGAGGAGAAGATTTCGCACCACTTTGGCAACATTCATATGTGTAAAGGTGGTTCCCCAAGGAAGCAACTGTTGGTGGACAGTTTGATCTTTTGGAAACATTATTGACTGAACTGTTGAATCTTCACCAGATCCAATCCTGGAGAAGATATTTCGCATCACTTTGGCAAAAATCCATTAATGCCAAAGGTGTTTCCCATGGGAAGCAACTGTTGTGGGACAGTGTTCTTTGGGGAAACATTATGGCTGAAACTGTTGAATCTTCACCAGATCCAATCCTGGAGAAGGTATTTCGCTTCCTCGGCAACATCCACATGGCGAAAGGTGTTTCCCCGGGAGGCAAACTGTTTGTGGGACAAGTTACTTCTTTTGGGGAAACATTATTGGCTGAACGGTTGAATCTTCACCAGATCCAATTTCCTGGAGAAGATATTTCCCTTCCCTTCGAACATCATATGCCAAAGGGATGTTCGCCTGGAAGCCCTTTGGTGGACAATTGCTTCTTTTGGCGAAAATATTATTGGCTGAACTGTTGAATCTTCACCAGACTCCCAATCCTGGCGAGATATTTCGCTTCCCTTCGCGGCAACATCATAAAATCGCCAAAGGTGTTTCTTTTGGGAAGCCAAACTAGTGTTTGGACAGTTGCTTCTTTTGGGGGAAACTATTAATGGCTGAACTGTTGAATCTTCACCAGGGGGATCCAATCCTGGAGAAGCATTTCGCTTCCCTTTTCGGGGCAACATCCATAATGGCCAAAGGTGTTTTCACTTGGGAAGGCAAACTGTTGGTTGGGAAAACAGTTGCTTCTTTTGGGGAACCATTAATTGGCTTGAACTTGTGGAACTTCACCGATCCAATCCTTGGAAGAAAGATATTTCGCTTCCCTTCGGCAAAATCCATTAGCCCAAAAGTATGTTCTGCTTGGGAAGCAACTGTTGGTGGGACAGTGCTTCTTTTGGGGAAACCATTATTGGACTGAACTGTTGAATCTTCACCAGATCCAATTCCTGGAGAAGATATTCGCTTCCCTTCGGCAACATCCATCTAGTATCAAAAGTGTTTTCTTCGGGGAAAGCAACTGTTGGTGGGACAATTGCCTTCTTTCTGGGGAAATATTATTGGCATGAAAAACTGTTGAATCTTCACCAGATCCAATCCTGCGAGAAGAGTATTTTCGTTCCCTTCGGCAACATCCATTAGCCAAAGGTGTTTCTTCTGGGAAGCAACTGTTGGATGGGACATTGCTTCTTTTGGGAACCATTATTGGCTGAACTGTTGAATTTCACCAGATCCAATCGCAGAAGGATATTTCGCCTTCCCTCGGCAACATCATTAGCCAAAGTGTTTCTGTCTGGGAAGCAACTGTTGGTGGGACAGTTTGCTTCTTTTGGGGAAACATTATTGGCTGAAAAACTGTTTGAATCTTCACCAGACCAATCCTGGAGAAGATATTTCGCTTCCTTTCGCAACATCCATTAGAACAAGGTGTTCTCTGGGAAGGCCAACTGTTTGGGCTGGACAATTGCTTCTTTCTGGGAAATATTATTGGCTGAACTGGAATACTTCACCAGATCCAATCCTGTGAGAAGATAAATGTCGGCTTCCCTTCGGCAACATCCATTTAGACAAAGCGTGTTTCTTCTGGGAAGCAACGTTGGTGGCGGGGACAGTTGCTTCTTTTGGGGAACCATTATTGGCTGAACTGTTGAATCTTCACCAGATCCAATCGAGAAGATATTTCGCTTCAACCCTTCGGCAACATCCAATTAGACCAAAGGTGTTTTTCTTCTGGGAAGGGAAGCAACTGTTGGTGTTACAGTTGTTTTAACTTCTTTTGGGGAAACATTATTGGGGACCTTGGCTGAACTGTTGAATCTTCACCAGATCCAATCCTGGAGAAGATATTTCGCTTCCCTTCGGCAACATCCATTAGCCAAAGGTGTTTCTTCTGGGAAGCAACTGTTGGTGGGACAGTTGCTTCTTTTGGGGAAACATTATTGGCTGAACTGTTGAATCTTCACCAGATCCAATCCTGGAGAAGATATTTCGCTTCCCTTCGGCAACATCCATATGGCCAAAGGTGTTTCTTCTGGGAAGCAACTGTTGGTGGGACAGTTGCTTCTTTTGGGGAACCATTATTGGCTGAACTGTTGAATCTTCACCAGATCCAATCCTGGAGAAGATATTTCGCTTCCCTTCGGCAACATCCATTAGCCAAAGGTGTTTCTTCTGGGAAGCAACTGTTGGTGGGACAGTTGCTTCTTTTGGGGAAATATTATTGGCTGAACTGTTGAATCTTCACCAGATCCAATCCTGGAGAAGATATTTCGCTTCCCTTCGGCAACATCCATTAGCCAAAGGTGTTTCTTCTGGGAAGCAACTGTTGGTGGGACAGTTGCTTCTTTTAGGGAAACATTATTGGATGAACTGTTGAATCTTCACCAGATCCAATCCTGGAGAAGATATTTCGCTTCCCTTCGGCAACATCCATATGGCCAAAGGTGTTTCCCCTGGGAAGCAACTGTTGGTGGGACAGTTGCTTCTTTTGGGGAAACATTATTGGCTGAACTGTTGAATCTTCACCAGATCCAATCCTGGAGAAAATATTTCGCATCCCTTCGGCAACATCCATATGGCCAAAGATGTTTCCCCTGGGAAGCAACTGTTGGTGGGACAGTTACTTCTTTTGGGGAAACATTATTGGCTGAACTGTTGAATCTTCACCAGATCTAATCCTGGAAAAAAAATTTCGCTTCCCTTCCACAACATCCATTTGCCAAAGGTGTTTCCCCTAAGAAGCAACTGTTGGTGGGACAGATCCTTCTTTTGCGGAAACATTATTGGATGAACTGTTGAATCTTCACCAGATCCAATCCTGGAGAAGATATTTCGTTTCCCTTTGGCAACATCCATTAGTCAAAGGTGTTTCCCCTGGGACGCAACTGTTGGTGGGACAGTTGCTTCTTTTGGGGAAACATTATTGGCTGAACTGTTGAATCTTCACCAGATCCAATCCTGGAGAAGATATTTCGCTTCCCTACGGCAACATCCATTAGCCAAAGGTGTTTCCCCTGGAAAGCAACTGTTGGTGGAACAGGTACTTCATTTGGGGAAACATTATTGGCTGAACAGTTGAATCTTCACCAGATCCAATCCTGGAGAAGATATTTCGCTTCCCTTCGGCAACATCCAATAGCCAAAGGTGTTTCCCCTAAGAAGCAACTGTTGGTGGGACAGTTACTTTTTTTGGGAAATATTATTGGCTGAACTGTTGAATCTTCACCAGATCCAATCCTGGAGAAGATATTTCGCTTCCCTTCCACAACATCCATTAGCCAAAGGTGTTTCCCCTGAGAAGCAACCGTTGGTGGGACAGTTGCTTCTTTTGGGGAAACATTATTTGCTGAACTGTTGAATCTTCACCAGATCCAATCCTGGAGAAGATATGTCGCATCCCTTAGGCAACATCCATATGGACAAAGGTATTTCCCCTGGGAAGCAACTGTTGGTGGGACAGTTGCTTCTTTTGAGGAAACATTATTGGCTGAAACTGTTGAATCTTCACCAAGAATCCAAGCCTGGAGAAGATATTTTCGCTTATTCCCTTCGGCAACATTCCATATGGCCAAACGGTGTTTACCCCTAGGAAGGCAAACTGTTGGTGGGACAGTGACTTTCTTTTGGGAAACATTATTGGCTGAACTGATTGAATCATTCACCAGATTCCAAGCACCTAGAGAAGATATTTCCGCTTCCCTTCCGCCTAACATCCAATATGGCCAAAAAATTGTTTCCCTGGGAAGCAAACTGTTGGTGCGGGACAGTTGCGTTCTTTTGGGAAACATTATTTGGATGAAACAGGTTGAATCGCACCAGATCCAATCCTGGATTAAAGAATTACGCTTCCCTTCGGCAAACATCCAGACCCAAAGGGTTTCCCCTGAGGGAGGGGAAACAAAATGTTGGCTGGGGACAAGTTTCTTCTTTTGGGGAAACATAATTGGCTGAACAGTTGAATCTTCACCAGATCCAATCCTGGAGAAGATATTTTGCATCACTTTTGCAGCATCCATATGGCCAAAGGTGTTTTCCCTGGGAAGCAACTGTTGGTGGGACAGTTGCTTATTTTGGGCAAACATTACTGGCTAAACTGTTGAATTCTCACCAGATCCAATCCTGGAGAAGATATTTCGCATCACTTTGGCAACATCCATTAGCCAAAGGTGTTTCATCTGGGAAGCAACTGTTGGTGGGACAGTTGCTTCTTTTGGGGAAACATTATTGGCTGAACTGTTGAATTCTCACCATATCCAATCTTGGAGAAGATATTTCGCATCACTTTGTCAACATCCATTAGCCAAAGGTGTTTCTTAGTGGGAAGCAACTATTGGTGGGACAGTTGCTTCTATTGGGGAAACATTATTGGCTGAACGGTTGAATCTTTACCAGATCCAATCCTGGAGAAGATATTTCGCTTCCCTTCGGCAACAGCCATATGGCCAAAGGTGTTTTCCCTAGGAAGCAACTGTTGGTGGGACAGTTAATTCTTTTGGGGAAACATTATTGGCTGAACTGTTGAATCTTCACCAAATCCAATACTGGAGAAAATATTTTGCATCCCTTCGGCAACATCCATTAGCCAAGGGTGTTTCCCCTAGGAAGCAACTGTTGGTGGGACAGTTGCTTCTTTTGAGGAAACATTATTGGATGAACAGTTGAATCTTCACCAGATCCAATCCTGGAGAAGATATTTCGCATCCATTCGGCAACCTCCATAAACATTATTGGCTGAACAGTTGAATCTTCACCAGATCCAATCCTGGAGAAGATATGTCGCATCCCCTCGGCAACATCCATCTGGCCAAAGGTATTTCCCCTGGGAAGCAACTGTTGGTGGAACAGTTGCTTCTTTTGGGGAAACATTATTGGCTGAACTGTTGAATCTTCACCAGATCCAATCCTGGAGAAGATATTTCGCATCCCTTCCTCAACATCCATATGGCCAAATGTATTTCCCCTGGGATGCAACTGTTGGTGGGACAGTTGCTTCTTTTGGGGAAACATTATTGGCTGAACAGTTGAATCTTCACCAGATCCAATCCTGGAGAAGATATTTCGCATCCCTTCGGCAACATCCATATGGCCAAATGTATTTCCCCTGGGAAGCAACTGTTGGGTGGGGACAGTGCTTCTTTTGGGGAAACATTATTGGCTGAACAGTTGAATCTTCACCAGATCCAATCCTGGAGAAGATATTTCGCATCCCTTCGGCAACCTCCATAAACATTATTGGCTGAACAGTTGAATCTTCACCAAATACAATCCTGGAGAAGATATGTCGCATCCCCTCGGCAGCATCCATATGGCCAAAGGTATTTCCCCTGGGAAGCAACTGTTGGTGGAACAGTTGCTTCTTTTGGGGAAACATTATTGGCTGAACTGTTGAATCTTCACCAGATCCAATCCTGGAGAAGATATTTCGCTTCCCTTCGGCAACATCCATATAGCGAAATGTATTTCCCCTGGGATGCAACTGTTGGTGGGACAGTTGCTTCTTTTGGAGGGGAACATATTGCCCTGGAAACTTGTGAATTTCCTCTTACCAGATCCCAATCCTGGAGAAGATTATTTTCGATCCCCTTCGGGCAACCTCCATACAAATTATGGGACTGGAACAGTTGAATTCTTTTCACAAGATCCATTTTCTGTTGGAGGCCAAGGGATATTGTTCGCATTCCCTCGAACAAACCAATCCATAAATGGCCAAAGGTTATTTCCCCTTGGCTGGGAAGGCACTGTTGGTGGGAACAGTTTCTTCTTTTGGGGAAACATTTATTGCTTGAACTGTTGAATCTTTCCCAGATATCCATCCAGGGAGTATTTTGCTTCCCTTCGGCAACATCCATATGTCCAAAGGTGTTTCCCCTGGGAAGCAACTGTTGGTGGGACAGTTGCTTCATTGAGGGAAATATTATTGGCTGAACTGTTGAATCTTCACCAGATCCAATCCTGGAGAAGATATTTCGCTTCCCTTCGGTAACATCCATATGGCCAAAGGTGTTTCCCCTTGGACGCAACTGTTGGTGGGACAGTTGCTTCTTTTGGGGAAACATTATTGGCTGAACTGTTGAATCTTCACCAGATCCAATCATGAGAAGATATTTCGCTTCCCTTCGGCAACATCCATATGGCCAAAGGTGTTTCCCCTGGGAAGCAACTGTTGGTAGGACAGTTGCTTCTTTTGGGGAAACATTATTGGCTGAACTGTTGAATCTTCACCAGATCCAATCCTGGAGAAGATATTTTGCATCACTTTGGCAACATTCATATGGCCAAATGTGTTTCTTCTGGGAAGCAACTGTTGGTGGGACAGATGCTTCTTTTGGGGAAACATTATTGGCTGAACTGTTGAATCTTCACCAGATCCAATCCTGGAGAAGATATTTTCGCTTCCCTCCGGCAACATCCATATGGCCAAAGGTGTTTCCCCTGGGACGCATTTGTTTGTGGGACAGTTGCTTCTTTTCGGGAAACATTATTGTCTGAACTGTTAAATCTTCACCAGATCCTGGAGAAGATATTTCGAATCACTTTCGCAACATCCATATGGCCAAAGGTGTTTTCACAGGGAAGCAACTGTTGGTGGGACAGTTGCTTCTTTTGGGGAAACATTATTGGCTGAACTGTTGAATCTTACACCAGATCCAATCCTGGAGAAGATATTTCGCTTCCCTTCAGCAACATCCATATGGCCAAAGGTGTTTCCCCTAGGACGCAACTGTTGGTGGGACAGTTGCTTCTTTTGGGGAAATATTATTGGCTGAACTGTTGAATCTTCACCAGATCCAATACTGGAGAAGATATTTCGCTTCCCTTCAGCAACATCCATATGGCCAAAGGTGTTTCCCCTAGGACGCAACTGTTGGTGGGACAGTTGCTTCTTTTGGGGAAATATTATTGGCTGAACTGTTGAATCTTCACCAGATCCAATACTGGAGAAGATATTTCGAAGCGCTTTGGCAACATCCATATGGCCAAAGGTGTTTCTTCTGGGAAGCAACTGTTGGTGGGACAGTTGCTTCTTTTGGGGAAACATTATTGGCTGAACTGTTGAATTCTCAACAGATCCAATCCTGGAGAAGATATTTCGCATCACTTTGGCAACATCCATATGGCCAAAGGTGTTTTCACTGGGAAGCAACTGTTGGTGGGACAGTTGCTTCATTTGGGGAAACATTATTGACTGAACTGTTGAATCTTCACCAGATCCAATCCTGGAGAAGATATTTCGCTTCCCTTCGGCAACATCCATATGGCCAAAGGTGTTTCCCTTGGGACGCAACTGTTGGTGGGACAGTTGCTTCTTTTGGGGAAATATTATTGGCTGTACTGTTGAATCTTCATCAGATCCAATCCTGGAGAAGATATTTCGCTTCCCTTCGGCAACATCCATTTGGCCAAAGGTGTTTTCACAGGGAAGCAACTGTTGGTGGGACAGTTGCTTCTTTTGGAGAAACATTATGCGCTGAACTGTTGAATCTTCACCAGATCCAATCCTGGAGAAGATATTTCGCTTCCCTTCGGCAACATCCATATGGCCAAAGGTGTTTCTTCTAGGAAGCAACTGTTGGTGGGACAGTTGCTTCTTTTGGGGAAACATTATTGGCTGAACTGTTGAATCTTCATCAGATCCAATCCTGGAGAAGATATTTCGCTTCCCTTCGGCAACATCCATATGGCCAAAGGTGTTCACCCTGGGAAGCAACTGTTGGTGGGACAGTTGCTTCTTTTGGGGAAACATTATTGGCTGAACTGTTGAATCTTCACCAGATCCAATCCTGGAGAAGATATTTCGCATCACTTTGGCAACATCCATATGGCCAAAGGTGTTTTCACTGGGAAGCAACTGTTGGTGGGACAGTTGCTTCTTTTGGGGAATCATTATTGGCTGAACTGTTGAATCTTCACCAGATCCAATCCTGGAGAAGATATTTCGCTTCCCTATGGCAACATCCATATGGCCAAAGGTTTTTCGCCTGGTATGCAACTGTTGGTGGGACAGTTGCTTCTTTTGGGGAAACATTATTGGCTGAACTGTTAAATTCTCACCATATCCAATCCTGGAGAATATTTTTCGCATCACTTTGGCAACATCCATTAGCCAAAGGTGTTTCTTCTGGGAAGCAACTATTGGTGGGACAGTTGCTTCTTTTGGGGAAACATTATTGGCTGAACTGTTGAATCTTCACCAGATCCAATCCTGGAAAAGATATTTCGTTTCCCTTCGGCAACATCCATATGGCCAAAGGTGTTTCCCCTGGGAAGCAACTGTTGGTGGGACAGTTGCTTCTTTTGGAGAAACATTATTGGCTGAACTGTTGAATCTTCACCAGAGCCAATCCTTGAGAAGATATTTCGCTTCCCCTCGGCAACATCCATATGGCCAAAGGTGTTTCCCCTGGGAAGCAACTGTTGGTGGGACAGTTGCTTCTTTTGGGGAACCATTATTGGCTGAACTGTTGAATCTTCACCAGATCCAATCCTTGAGAAGATATTTCGCTTCCCTTCGGCAACATCCATATGGCCAAAGGTATTTCCCCTTGGAAGCAACTGTTGGTGGGACAGTTGCTTCTTTTATAGAAATATTATTGGCTGAACTGTTGAATCTTCACCAGATCCAATCCTGGAGAAGATATTTCGCTTCCCTTCGGCAACATCCATATGGCCAAAGGTGTTTCCCCGGGGAAGCAACTGTTGGTGGGACAGTTGCTTCTTTTGGGGAAACATTATTGGCTGAACTGTTGAATCTTCACCAGATCCAATCCTGGAGAAGATATTTCGCATCCCTTCGGCAACATCCATTTGCCAAAGGTGTTTCCCCTGGGAAGCAACTGTTGGTGGGACAGTTTCTTCTTTTGGGGAATCATTATTGCCTGAACTGTTGAATCTTCACCAGATCCAATCCTGGAGAAAATATTTTGCATCCCTTCGGCAACATCCATTAGCCAAAGGTGTTTCCCCTGGGAAGCAACTGTTGGTTTGACAGTTGCTTCTTTTGGGGAAACATTATTGGCTGAACAGTTGAATCTTCACCAGATCCAATCCTGGAGAAGATATTTTGCATCCCTTCGGCAACATCCATATGGCCAAAGGTGTTTCCCTTGGGAAGCAACTGTTGGTGGGACAGTTGCTTCTTTTGGGGAAACATTATTGGCTGAACAGTTGAATCTTCACCAGATCCAATCCTGGAGAAAATATTTTGCATCCCTTCGGCAACATCCATATGGCCAAAGGTGTTTCCCTTGGGAAGCAACTGTTGGTTTGACAGTTGCTTCTTTTGGGGAAACATTATTGGCTGAACAGTTGAATCTTCACCAGATCCAATCCTGGAGAAGATATTTTGCATCCCTTCAGCAACATCCATTAGCCAAAGGTGTTTCCCCTGGGAAGCAACTGTTGGTGGGACAGTTGCTTCTTTTCGGGAAACATTATTGGCTGAACAGTTCAATCTTCACCAGATCCAATCCTTGAGAAGATATTTCGCATCACTTTGGCAACATCCATTAGCCAAAGGTGTTTCCTCTGGGAAGAAACTGTTGGTGGGACAGTTGCTTCTTTTGGGGAAATATTATTAGCTGAACTGTTGAATCTTCACCAGATCCAATCCTTGAGAAGATATTTCGCATCACTTTGGCAACATCCATTAGCCAAAGGTGTTTCCCCTGGGAAGAAACTGTTGGTGGGACAGTTGCTTCTTTTGGGGAAATATTATTAGCTGAACTGTTGAATCTTCACCAGATCCAATCCTGGAGAAGACATTTTGCATCCCTTCAGCAACATCCATTAGCCAAAGGTGTTTCCCCTGGGAAGCAACTGTTGGTGGGACAGTTGCTTCTTTTGGGGAAATATTATTAGCTGAACGGTTGAATCTTCACCAGATCCAATCCTTGAGAAGATATTTCGCATCACTTTGGCAACATCCATTAGCCAAAGGTGTTTCCCCTGGGAAGAAACTGTTGGTGGGACAGTTGCTTCTTTTGGGGAAACATTATTGGCTGAACTGTTGAATCTTTACCAGATCCAATCCTGGAGAAGATATTTCGCATCCCTTCGGCAACATCCATATGGCCAAAGGTGTTTCCCCTGGGAAACAACTGTTGGTGGGACAGTTTCTTATTTTGGGGAAACATTATTGGCTGAACTGCTGAATCTTCACCCTTCCCTTCGGCAACATCCATTAGCCAAAGGTGTTTTCCCTGGGAAGCAACTGTTGGTGGGACAGCTGCTTCTTTTGGGAAAACATTATTGGCTGAACTGTTGAATCTTCACCAGATCCAATCCTGGAGAAGATATTTCGCTTCCGTTCGGCAACATCCATATAGATAAAGGTGTTTCCCCTGGGAAGCAACTGTTGGTGGGACAGTTGCTTCTTTTGGGGAAACATTATTGGCTGAACAGTTGAATCTTCACCAGATCCAATCCTGGAGAAGATATTTCGAATCCCTTCGGCAACATCCATATGGCCAAATGTGTTTCCCCTGGGGAACAACTGTTGGTGGGACAGTTGCTTATTTTGGGGAAACATTATTGGCTGAACTGTTGAATCTTCACCCTTCCCTTCGGTAACATCCATTAGCCAAAGGTGTTTCCTCTGGGAAGCAACTGTTGGTGGGACAGTTGCTTCTTTAGGGGAAATATTATTGGCTGAACTGTTGAATCTTCACCCTTTCCTTCGGTAACATCCATTAGCCAAAGGTGTTTTCCCTGGGAAGCAACTGTTGGTGGGACAGTTGCTTCTTTTGGGGAAACATTATTGGCTGAACAGTTGAATCTTCACCAGATCCAATCCTGGAGAAGATATTTCGCTTCCCTTCGGCAACATCCATATAGATAAAGGTGTTTCCCCTGGGAAGCAACTGTTGGTGGGACAGTTGCTTCTTTTGGGGAAACATTATTGGCTGAACAGTTGAATCTTCACCAGATCCAATCCTGGAGAAGATATTTCGAATCCCTTCGGCAACATCCATATGGCCAAAGGTGTTTCCCCTGAGAAGCAACTGTTGGTGTGACAGTTGCTTCTTTTGGGGAAACATTATTGGCTGAACTTTTGAATCTTCACCAGATCCAATCCTGGATAAGATATTTCGAATCCCTTCGGCAACATCCATATGGCCAAAGGTGTTTCCCCTGGCAAGCAACTGTTGGTGGGACAATTGCATCTTTTGGGGTAACATTATTGGCTGAACTGTTGAATCTTCACCCTTTCCTTCGGCAACATCCATTAGCCAAAGGTGTTTCCCCTGGGAAGCAACTGTTGGTGGGACAGATGCTTCTTTTGGGGACACATTATTGGCTGAACAGTTGAATCTTCACCAGTTCCAAACCTGGAGAAGATATTTCGCATCCCTTCGGCAACATCCATATGGCCAAAGGTGTTTCCCCTGGGAAGCAACTATTGGTGGGACAGTTGCTTCTTTTGGGGAAACATTATTGGCTGAACTGTTGAATCTTCACCCTTTCCTTCGGCAATATCCATTAGCCAAAGGTGTTTCCCCTGGGAAGCAACTGTTGGTGGGACAGATGCTTCTTTTGGGGAAACATTATTGGCTGAACAGTTGAATCTTCACCAGATCCAATCCTGGAGAAGATATTTCGCTTCCCTTCGGCAACATCCATATAGCCAAAGGTGTTTCCCCCTGGGAAGCAACTGTTGGTGGGACAGTTGCTTCTTTTGGGGAAACATTATTGGCTGAACTGTTGAATCTTCACCCTTCCCTTCGGCAACATCCATTAGCCAAAGGTGTTTTCCGAGGGAAGCAACTGTTGGTGGGGCAGTTGCTTCTTTTTGGGAAACATTATTGGCTGAACTGTTGAATCTTCACCAGAGCCAATCCTGAAGAAGATATTTCGCTTCCCTTCGGCAACATCCATATAGACAAAGGTGTTTCCCCTGGGAAGCAACTGTTGGTGGGACAGTTGCTTCTTTTGGGGAAACATTATTGGCTGAACAGTTGAATCTTCACCAGTTCCAATCCTGGAGAAGATATTTCGCATCCCTTCGGCAACATCCATATGGCCAAAGGTGTTTCCCCTGGCAAGCAACTGTTGGTGGGACAGCTGCTTCTTTTGGGGAAACATTATTGGCTGAACTGTTGAATCTTCACCCTTCCCTTCGGCAACATCCATTAGCCAAAGGTGTTTCCCGAGGGAAACAACTGTTGGTGGGACAGTTGCTTCTTTTGGGGAAACATTATTGGCTGAACTGTTGAATCTTCACCAGATCCAATCCTGGAGAAGATATTTCTTTTCCTTTGGGCGACATCCGTATGGCCAAAGGTGTATCTCCATTGAAGCAACTGTTGGTGGGACAGTTGCTTCGGTTGGGGAAACATTAATGGCCAAGGGTTTTTCCCTATTGAAGCAACCGTCTCACCAACAGTTGCTTCTTTTGGGGAAACATTATTGGCTGAACAGTTGAATCTTCACCAAGGCATCTTTTGCGCTAAGGAGCTAAAATAGATTTACATCAACCGTGCATCTGATGATTAGGCCAGTCCCTTGCGACGCTCCTGATTGGTTGTTGAAAACCAATCACAAGGTTGGAAACTCTCAGTCTCTCGTGAGAGTTCACTAGGGTAGGGTATATGTTGCAGCTCTCATGAGGGATACATCTTTCAAAAGTATCCCTCAGGTGAGGTGGAGTGGAACATAGATCTTACCTATGTGAACTCTCGAGATAGACTGAGAGATTCCAGCCCTGTGATTGACTTATCAACAGACAATCAGTAGCGTCGTAAGGGACTGGCCTAGACATCAAATGCACGGTTGATGTTAATCTACTATAGCGGAGGTGTCATTTTTGTGATTGCTGGTGCTACATAGTCAATTAGTGCCCGAGGTGTTTGAATGCGAATCATTCTGATGAGATGACTAGGTGCAACTTGTCGAAGTGAGGTGGTTCCTCTCATCGGGCTTTCTGTTTCGGTTGCTGTATCTCTTTGGCAGGGGCACCTTGTGATTCGTATTGACTCCTTGCTTACGAGAAGTCGCTTATCAATTCAAAAACAAATAATTTAGATATACTAAAAACCAACATTTAACAACCCATACATAGAAACAACAATTCCCGTTATCTGTTATACTGTTCTCTCTCTCTCTCTCTCTCCCTCTCTCTCTCTCTCTCTCTCTCTCTCTCTCTCTCTCTCTCTCTCTCTCTCTCTCTCCATTCAGGTTTTTCTGAAGAATGAATGAGCCACGCATCACCTAGAGAAATTGGATTAATTGAAAACCTCTTATTTTAATATTCTCTCTCTCTCTCTCTCTCTCTCTCTCTCTCTCTCTCTCTCTCTCTCTCTCTCTCTCTCTCTCTCTCTTTTTGCGGAGGTGGGAAGGTATAAAAATCTCATTCTGACCTTGATTCCTAAATATAACCCAAACCGTTTGACCTTTGACCATTGACCTTTCCTGGGCTGGCTTGTGCGGAGAGGAGGGGAGTAGTGGGGTTGGGGTGGTGGTGGTGGCCTTTTTTAGAGGCCGTCGGGAGGGGGAGAACATGGCAATGGCGCGAACTCAGGCAATGTTTACCCGAAAGCTTTCGTCATTTATCACAAGGTTTAGTGGCGGCGCCAGAACCCGAGTTCTCTCATTAATATGGATTTACCTGACGCTTCTTACTTAGGGAAGCCGGGATACTCGGGGGATTGATTTTGGGCGCGCGCAAGCTGTGTGTGTGTGTGTGTGTGTGTGTGTGTGTGTGTATGTGAGGTTTCAGTTATAGTGTTGCGTCAAAATATATTTGATAAATAGGAATTTTCGTTAGTTTTAAGTAATAATTGAGAGAGTAAATACTGAGGATATATATATCTTCAATTGTAATAAATAATCCTCTCTCTCTCGTAGTAGTAGTAGCCATCTTGCTTGGTGAGACGTACCCGCGTGAAGTCAGATTAATCAACAGATATCACAAGTTTAACATACGACTAGAATTTGAGAAATATCTAGAAGTGTTCGTGAACTATCGGTGATAAGATTAGTGTGAAAATAGTAGGATAAAGCGTCTTCTAAGTTAGTTTAACAAGTGTAATACTGAAATCAGAACAAGATGGCAGTAAGTTCCAACTGCGGGAAAAGGTGGCATAATTTAGCTTGCTTGGCGGATTCGCAATACGATGAGGTAGCAGGAAGGGAACTGGCATTTCTCATCTATGAAATCAGCAACAGTCCTAACCAAAAAGATACAAAAGCATTCATAGATATATTAGAAGGATATAATCCTTCAAACTGGAACAAATCTAATGAAAACATCTTGAAAATAATTGAAGAAGTTCCAAATAAAATCCAAGTGGTCAAGAGACTCATAAAGAAAATATACATAAACCAACATATTCGACAAAGAAAATGAATAAGGTGAATCTTGTGAATATCCTAATTGATGCATTAGGAAAAAGAATGCCAAAAGCATGCAAACTGTGTAAGGTTTGGTATAGCATAGTCAATCCACAAAACCTAATCAGAAAATGTGCTGCATGCAACATTCCGACCCATCCACAGTGTGCTGAGGTAATGCAAGATTTGAGAAAAGATACAAGAATTTTTTGTTCAACATGTCTATCATGGATAGACAATGTTATTAAATCAAGATTGAATGTACAAATAGTTGAAGATGAGAAGAAGAAGAAGAAGGAGGAAGAAGAAGAAGAAAAAGAAGAAGAGGAAAACGGAAGAGAAGTAAACAAAAATGAAATGACAGAAAAAAAATAAGGAAAACAAAGAACAAGATAAAAGTATGGATGCAGAGATACTCATTGATACTACATATGAGGCAATAAAGCAGCATACCTACGAAGAAATAAATTACGAGATGACAACAGAAAAGCAAATCCCGAAGAGGCTCTACCCAGATCTACACAATGACGGGAAAGAGGAAAAAATAGACAAGAAAGACAAAATCTGCAACCTTTTGAAAAGAGGGAATTGCAGATTTGGAGAAAGATGTTACTACAAACACTCCTAAGGTATGTCAAAACAGATATGAAATATATGGTAAATGTGCATACTTAGATGGCTATGGGGATGATTGCAGAGATCTGCATCCAAAAATATGTAAAAACCTAAAAGAAGGAAAAGGATGTAAGTTCGACAAAAAATGCAAATATATGCACCCTGTAGCCATGAATCATAATCAAATAAATAACCAACCAAGTAATAAAATCCAAAATAAGAAAGAAACAAATAAAGAGAGAAATCAAGAATATCAGGTAAAAGAGAAAAGCAAACCACCAATGAGATATGCAGAGGTGTCAGCAAAAAATTTCAAAGCATCAGCTCCGAAATTCTACTCAAGAGATAATAACTGTATTTATTATGCAAGAGGATATTGCAGAAACGGAGAAAATTGCAGATTCAGACACAAAATGAATAATTATGATGAAGGAAGATCAAATATTATGGAAAAGTTGGATTTTTTAATGTCAGAATTTCTGGAAATGAAAAAAAAGAACAACATACCAGAACAGGAAAGAGACATGGGAAAATCCTTATTACTACCAATATTAAATGAAGGAGAAAACACGCAAACCATCATAGTGATGAATGCGCAGGGTTTAGTTACGAGTAACTCAAAAAGAAAAATAGAGTACTTAGAAGAACACCACCCAAAATGAAAAGAAAATAGATATAATGAATATAAGTGAAAACCTGGTATTCCCAAGAGACTGGGAATGATGATCAAATAAAAGGGTTCCAAACTTATAGATCAGATAGAAAAAATAGGAATCAAGGGGGAACCGCAATATATGGGAAAGACAAAAAACAAGGAAAAATATATGAGAAATATAGTAACTCAGAATGTGAACTAATAGCGGTAGAATTTGAATCTGAAAAATTGATGAACATAGTAATATATAGACCTCCTAATACTAAAGAGTTTGACTTAATAATTGAAAAATTGGATGATATATTAGAAATCACAAGGACTGGACTATTCTCCTATCTGGTGACTTCAACTTTCCTTTCGTAGAATGGAAAGAACGAATAGGAGACTGTGGTTGTACTTATACATATAAAAAAGAGAGTAATAGTAGTGCAGAAGATAAGAGGCAATTTGAAAAGCTATTAGATATGCTACTAGAATACAACATTCAACAAATAAATCACCTGCCAACAAGAAAGGAAAATACTTTAGACCTAGTATTTGTGAACGAGATGAATTATGTTAAAGAAATAATAGTTTATAATGCGAGTATTTCAGATCATAATGTCATAGAATTAACAGTTCATTCCAAAGCAAGTGAAAATAGAGATAAGCAAGAAATGAAAAAGTGGGAAGGATATGGAAAATACAACTTCTACAGTAAAAATATAAAATGGTCAGAAATAAATGAAGAATTAAACAAAGATTGGGATAACATTTTCGTAAGTGATGACATAAGGGTAAATACGGAGATATTATATAAAATATTGGAGAGAAAATAGTGGATAAATATATACCGAAGAAGAAAAGATAAACATCATTCATGCATACCAAGAGACAGAAGGATCTTGTTCCAGAAAATCAGAAAGTGGAAAAAAGGTCTTGCAAAAGAAAAAAATGCATGGAAAGTTATAGAACTAAAAAGTAAGATAGAAAATGCAGAACAAAGATTATACAATCAAAAGAAAATGAAAAACGGGACTTGGAAGAAAAAACCCTATTAAATATCAAGCAAAACCCCAAACTATTATACTCATATGCGAAGAAGATGAATAAAAGAAGAATAGAAAATAGGCCCTCTGAGAATTGAAGGGAGATTAACGAATAAGAAAAAAAGGAAATTTGCAACATACTGGCAGAACGATATAAGAGAGAATTCACCCCTAGAATAGATAATGAAGATAATGATATAGAAGTAAGGGACGAAAATAGTGAATATTTAGCTGACATAGAAATTAATGAAGCTGATATTGTGCAGGCAATTAATGAAATTAAAAATGGAGCTGCTGCAGGGCCGGATGGAGTCCCTGCTATTTTGTTAAAGAAAGTAGTTCATTCTATCGCAAAGCCACTTGCAATATTATTAAGACAAAGTGTAGATACAGGCAAGATTTATGATGAGCACAAATAGCATATATTACCCCTACTTTCAAAAGTGGATCAAGACTAGAGGCAAGTAATTATAGGCCTGTGAGTCTAACATCACATATTATGAAAGTGTATGAAAGGGTAATGAAGAAAAATATTATGAAACATTTAATAAAAAATAATTTGTTTAATATAGGACAACATGGTTTCGTACCCGGAAAAAGTACACAAACCCAACTGTTAGTCCACCGTGAGAACATATTCAAAAATATGAAAAGCGGAAATGAAACAGATGTGGTTTATCTAGACTTTGCAAAAGCTTTTGACAAAGTAGACCATAATATATTAGCAAAGAAAATTAGAAAACACAATATCGTAGATAAAGTAGGAAGATGGTTAAAAGAATTTTTACACAACAGAAAACAGATAGTTATTGCAAACGATGAGAAATCGGATGAAACCAAGGTAATATCCGGTGTGCCACAAGGTAACGGTGCTAGCTGCAATATTGTTTGTTATTATGATTGAAGACATAGACAGTAATGTTAAGGATTCGGTAGTGAGTAGTTTCGCTGATGACACAAGAATAAGTAGAGAAATTACTTGTGATGAAGATAGGAACGCTCTACAAAGAGACCTTAACAAAGTATATGATTGGGCAGAGGTAAATAGGATGGTATTTAACTCTGATAAATTTGAATCAATAAATTATGGAGACAGAGAAGGAAAGCTATATGCATATAGGGGACCTAATAATGAGACAATCACAAATAAGGAAGCAGTTAAAGACCTTGGTGTGATGATGAATAGGAACATGTTATGCAATGATCAAATAGCCATTCTGTTGGCAAAATGTAAAGCAAAAATGGGAATGTTGTTACGGCACTTCAAAACAAGAAAAGCTGAACACATGATTATGCTTTATAAAACATATGTTCGTAGTCCACTTGAATATTGCAATATGATATGGTACCCACACTATCAAAAGGATATTGCACAAATAGAGAGTGTACAAAGGTCCTTTACAGCTAGAATAGAAGAAGTTAAGGACCTAGACTACTGGGAAAGACTACAATCCTTAAAATTATATAGTCTAGAAAGGAGAAGAGAACGCTACATGATAATTCAGGCATGGAAACAGATAGAAGGAATAACAGAAAATATCATGGAACTAAAAATATCAGAAAGAGCAAGCAGAGGTAGATTAATAGTGCCCAAAACTATACCAGGAAAAATAAGGAAAGCACACAGAACATTAATCCACTACGCACCAGCATCGATAATGCAGCGTCTATTCAATGCGTTGCCAGCTCATCTGAGGAATATATCAGGAGTGAGCGTAGATGTGTTTAAGAATAAGCTCGACAAATATCTAAACTGCATCCCAGACCATCCAAGATTGGAAGATGCAAAATATACCGGAAGATGTACTAGCAACTCTCTGGTAGACATTAGAGGTGCCTCACACTGAGGGACCTGGGGCAACCCGAACGAACTGTAAGGTCTGTAAGGTAAGGTCTCTCTCTCTCTCTCTTTCTCTCTGTGGTAGACATTAGAGGTGCCTCAAACTGAGGGACCTGTGGCAACCCGAACGAGCTGTAAGGTCTGTAAGTTAAGGTAAGGTCTCTCTCTCTCTCTCTCTCTCTCTCTCTCTCTCTGCTCTCTTCTCTCTCTCTATCAACCCTCGTTCTCTCTGTGGTAGACCATTAGAGGTGCCTCAAATGAGGGACCTGTGTGGCAAAACCCCGAACGAGAGGTCGTAAGGTCTGTAAGTAAGGTAAGGTCCTCTATCTATTTATTCCTCTCTCTCTCTCTCTCTCTCTCTCTCTCTCTCTGTATCGGTCTTCGCTAGACAGTAATAACCGCCTACGATATATAATTTACCAATCCAACTGGCCCATTTATAAGTCCAGGATAGTTCCAGGATAGTTCTGGAAATCCTAACTCACCCTGATTACCTGGGCAGGTAAGCGAGTTCCAGACAGGTTAAGCTCAGTCAGTTATTATAAAAAAAAATAAAAAAAATAATTCAGTTAAGCAATAAAATCATTCGTTGTACGATTTCACTATATAGACTCGCCATATATTTCACCAGTTCATGTGTCTTTTCATCTTTTTTTATTTATTTTATTTTTACTTTGTTGATAGCTGATCTCATTTTTTCTGTATTTCTTGTTATCTTCTGTAATTTCTTTGGGAGCTTGAATTCCAGTCTGTGGCTCCTGTGGGCTTGTTCAATATGAATAGGGCTTTATAATAATAATAATAATAATAATAATAATAATAATAATAATAATAATAAGAAAACTGAAGGAATGATAACAGCGACACAAGATCTGCCCCTAAGAACCAGATATGTTCAAAGAACGATGGATGGAAACAACATCTCTCCCATATGTAGGAAGTGCACTTGCACAGAACCAGTACAAAAAGAGGCGTGATTCAGTGGCAAAAGCCCTCCACTGGATTCTGTGCAAGAAACATCAGCTACCTTGCAGTAATAAGTGGTACGAGTACCAACCTGAAGGAGTGATAGAAAACCATCAGGCAAAGGTCCTCTGGGGCCATGGTATCAGAACAGATAGGGTGATACGTGCAAATAGACCAGACGTGACGTTTATTGACAAAGTCAAGAAGAAAGTATCACTCATTGATGTCGCAATACCATGGGACACCAGAGTTAAAGAGAAAGAGAGGGAAAAAATGGATAAGTATCAAGACCTGAAAATAGAAATAAGAAGGATATGGGAAATGCCAGTGGAAATTGTACCCATAATCATAGGAACACTAGACACGATTCCAAGATCCCTGAAAAGGAATCTGGAAAAACTAGAGGCTGAAGTAGCTCCAGGACTCATGCAGAAGACTGTGATCCTAGAAACGGCGCACATAGTAAGAAGAGGGATGGACTCCTAAGGAGGCAGGATGCAACCCGGAACCCCACACTATAAATACCACCCAGTCGAATTGGAGGACTGTGATAAACAAACAAAAAAATATAATAATAATAATAATAATAATAATAATAATAATAATAATAATAATATAATAATAATAATAATAATAATAATAATAATAATAATAATTATAATGGATGCCGGGTACCAACTCAAGAAAAGAGGCAACAGAATCAACCATCTGATGTTCATGGACGACATCAAGCTGTATGGTAAGAGCATCAAGGAAATAGATACCCTAATCCATACTGTAAGGATTGTATCTGGGGACATCAGGATGGAGTTTGGAATAGAAAAATGCGCCTTAGTCAACATACAAAAAGGCAAAGTAACGAGAACTGAAGGGATATAGCTACCAGATGGGAGCAACATCAAACACATAGATGAGACAGGATACAAATACCTGGGAATAATGGAAGGAGGGGATATAAAACACCAAGAGAGGAAGGACACGATCAGGAAAGAATATATGCAGAGACTCAAGGCGATACTCAAGTCAAAACTCAATGGAGGAAATATGATAAAAGCCATAAACACATGGGTGCAGTGCCAGTAATCAGATACAGCGCAGGAATAGTGGAATGGACGAAGGCAGAACTCCGCAGCATAGATCAGAAAACCAGGACAAACATATGACAATACACAAAGCACTACACCCAAGAGCAAATACGGACAGACTATACATAACACGAAAGGAAGGAGGGAGAGGACTACTAAGTATAGAGGACTGCGTCAGCATCGAAAACAGAGCACTGGGGCAATATCTGAAAAACAGTGAAGACGAGTGGCTAAAGAGTGCATGGGAAGAAGGACTAATAAAAGTAGACGAAGACCCAGAAATATACAGAGACAGGAGAAAGACAGACAGAACAGAGGACTAGCACAACAAACCAATGCACGGACAATACATGAGACAGACTAAAGAACTAGCCAGCGATGACAATTGGCAATGGCTACAGAGGGGAGAGCTAAAGAAGGAAACTGAAGGAATGATAACAGCGGCACAAGATCAGGCCCTAAGAACCAGATATGTTCAAAGAACGATAGACGGAAATAACATCTCTCCTATATGTAGGAAGTCCAATACGAAAAATGAAACCATAAACCACATAGCAAGTGAATGCCCAGCACTTGCACAGAACCAGTACAAAAAGAGGCATGATTCAGTGGCAAAAGCCCTCCACTGGAGCCTGTGCAAGAAACATCAGCTACCTTGCAGTAATAAGTGGTACGAGCACCAACCTGAAGGAGTGATAGAAAACGATCAGGCAAAGATCCTCTGGGACTATGGTATCAGAACGGATAGGGTGATACGTGCAAACAGACCAGACGTGACGTTGATTGACAAAATCAAGAAGAAAGTATCACTCATTGATGTCGCAATACCATGGGACACCAGAGTTGAAGAGAAAGAGAGGGAAAAAATGGATGAGTATCAAGATCTGAAAATAGAAATAAGAAGGATATGGGATATGCCAGTGGAAATTGTACCCATAATCATAGGAGCACTAGGCACGATCCCAAGATCCCTGAAAAGGAATCTAGAAAAACTAGAGGCTGAAGTAGCTCCAGGACTCATGCAGAAGAGTGTGATCCTAGAAACGGCACACATAGTAAGAAAAGTGATGGACTCCTAAGGAGGCAGGATGCAACCCGGAACCCCACACTATAAATACCACCCAGTCGAATTGGAGGACTGTGATAGAGCAAAAAAAAAAAAAAATAATAATAATAATAATATTTATATAGGGTGTACTGGCAAACCACACCGTAAATTGTTTTTTAAACACCCATAGAACTTGAAAAAGTGAGAGAGAGAGAGAGAGAGAGAGAGAGGCCATCAATACAAGAGCGATTCTACTATGTCCGTTTCCTGTTTATCTGGTCTACGGAAATCATTAATCCAGGCTTTTTGGGAGGGTGGGTGGGGGGTGGGGGGGGCGGCTAGGGAGGGCTTTTTATTTAGTACTTTATCCAAGTCTTTGGGAAGTAACAGAAAAACCTTTGGAAATGTAGTATGATTTTTTTTCTGATTGTTTTTTTTTTTTTTTTTTTTAATCTTCTGACTAAAATGTTTTGTGACTAAAACGTCTTTTCATATATTCTGACTTCAGTGTTTTTTTGTTTTTGTTTTTTTTTTTTGGGGGGGGGGCTAAATGTTTTCTACATCTAACTAAAATGTTTTTTTTTTTCTTACTTTCTGACTAATTTATTCTTTTTATCTTCTGACTGGAATATTTTTCATATCTTCTAACTAAAGTGTTTTTTCTTACTTTCTGACTAATTTATTCTTTTTATCTTCTGACTAGAATATTTTTCTTATCTTCTAACTAAAATGATTTTCTTACTTTCTGACTGATATATTTTTTTTATCTTCTGACTAGAATATTTTACTTATCTTCTAACTAAAAGGTTTTTTCATACTTTCTGACTAATATATTTTTTCATCTTCTGACTAGAATATTTTTCTTATCTTCTAAAAGGTTTTACATACTTTCTGGCTAATATTTTTTTCATCTTCTGACTAGAATATTTTTCTTATCTTCTAACTAAAGGTATTTTTCATACCTTCTGACTAATATATTTTTCATCTTCTTACTAGAATGTTTTTCATATCTCCTGACTAGAATATATTTCTTATCTTCTAACTAAAATATTTTTATTATCTTCTGACTAAACTCAGACTGAGAAGTTCTTCCGAAAAAAAATTCCAAAATCCGTATTTCTTCTAAAAAAAATTCGTAAAGTCCGAACTTTATCTAAAAAAAATACTAAAGTCCGTATTACTTAAAAAAAATTAAAAAAAAAATTAAATCATCAAAAGTCTGTATTTCTTCAAAAAAAATACCAAATTCCGTATTTCTTCCAAAAAAAATCTCAAAATCCAAATTGTTTCCCCCACTCCCCACCAAAAAAATATCCCAAAGTCCAAATCTCTTAAAAAAAAATAATAAATGAAACTCCCGAAATACGAATATCTCTCTTACCTCCAACCTCTCTCTCTCTCTCTCTCTCTCTCTCTCTCTCTCTCTCTCTCTCCCCGTTGCAATCAGGTCAGCACCCTGGCTCGGCTGCAACCTTGCATAACCATTTGCCACCCGTTTTCTTTCCATGGCTTAATCTGAGCCGTTTTGTCCCTTCATTTGCTGCCTCCGCCAGTCTCCCTTCCTCCGCTTTACATACATCATCACTCTCTTATCGCCATCGAAGCTTTTGATTATCCCGAATTCTCCCCTTCCCCCCTCTACAAAGGCTTTCGGGAGTGAATGCAGTGCTCCCTTCGCACTGGGGTGTGGGTGGTTTGGTCGATGGACTAAAGGTTTTTAGATTATAATCGTTCTACCAGCTCAGCAAGTCAGTGTTGATTTTATTATTATTTTTATTGTTATTATTATTATTATTATTATTATTATTATTATTATTATTATTATTATTATTATTAGAAGGAAGCAGACCCTCGTACATACACACACACATATATATATATATATATATATATATATAGATATATATATATATACTATATATATATATCTATATATTATATATATATATATATATATACCTACTATTGTCTAAACAATCATTACAAAGATGAAAACAACCACATTACCATCTTAGGTCCTTACAGACCTTACAGACCTTACACCTTGTTCGGGTTGCCCCAGGTCCCTCAGTGTGAGGCACCTCTAATGTCTACCAGACAGTTGCTAGTACATCTTCCGGTATATTTTGCATCTTCCAATCTTGGATGGTCTGGGATGCAGCTTAGATATTTGTCGAGCTTATTCGTAAACACATCTACGCTCACTCCTGATATATTCCTCAGATGAGCTGGCAACGCATTGCATAGATGCTGCATTATCGATGCTGGTGCGTAGTGGATTAATGTCCTGTGTGCTTTCCTTATTTTTCCTGGTATAGTTTTGGGCACTATTAATCTACCTCTGCTGGCTCTTTCTGATATTTTTAGCTCCATGATGTTTTCGGCTATTCCTTCTATCTTTTTCCATGCCTGAATTATCATGTAGCGTTCTCTTCTCCTTTCTAGACTATATAATTTTAAGGATTGTAGTCTTTCCCAGTAGTCAAGGTCCTTAACTTCTTCTATTCTAGCTGTAAAGGACCTTTGTAAACTCTCTATTTGTGCAATATCCTTTTGATAGTGTGTGGACTACGAACATATGTTTTATTAAGCATAATCATGAGTTCAGCTTTTCTTGTTTTGAAGTGCCGTAACAACATTCCCATTTTTGCTTTACATTTTCCTAATAGAATTGCTATTTGATCATTGCATAACATGTTCCTATTCATCATCACACCAAGGTCTTTAACTGCTTCCTTATTTGTGATTGTCTCATTATTAGGTCCCCTATGTGCATATAGCTTTCCTTCTCTGTCTCCATAATTTATTTATTCAAATTTATCAGTTAAATACCATCCTATTTACCTCTGCCCAATCATATACTTTGTTAAGGTCTCTTTGTAGCGCGTTCCTATCTTCATCACAAGTAATTTCTCTACTTATTCTTGTGTCATCGGCGAAACTACTCACTACCAAGTTCTTAACATTACTGTCTATGTCTGCAATCATAATAACAAACAGTAATGCAGCTAACACCGTACCTAGTTGCACACCGGATATTACCTTAGCTTCATCTGATTTCTCATCGTTTGCAATAACTATATGTTTTCTGTTGTGTAAAAATTCTTTTAACCATCTTCCTACTTTATCCACTATATTATGTTTTCTAATTTTCTTCGGTATTATATTATGGACTACCTTGTCAAAAGCTTTTGCAAAGTCTAGATAAACCACATCTGTCTCATTTCTGCTTTTCATATTTTTTTATATGTTCTCACGGTGGACTAACAGTTGGGCTTGTGTACTTTTTCCGGTACGAAACCATGTTGTCCTATATTAAACAAATTATTCTTTATTAAATGTTTCATAATATTTTTCTTCATTACCCTTTCATACACTTTCATAATAGTACTCACAGGCCTATAATTACTTGCCTCTAGTCTTGATCCACTTTTGTAAGTAGGGGTAATATATGCTAATTTGTGTTCATCATAAATCTTGCCTGTATCTACACTTTATCTTAATAATATTGCAAGTGGCTTTGCGATAGAATGAACTACTTTCTTTAACAAAATAGCAGGGACACCATTAGGCCCTGCAGCAGCTCCATTTTTAATTTCATTAATAGCCTGCACAATATCAGCTTCATTAATATCTATGTCTGCTAAATGTTCACTATTTTAGTCCCTTACTTCTATATCATTATCTTCATTATCAATTCTAGGGGTGAATTCTCTCTCATATCGTTCTGCAAATTTCCTTTTTTTCATTCGTTAATCTCCCTTCAATTCTTAGAGGGCCTATTTCTATTCTTCTTTTATTCATCTTTTTCACATACGAGTACAATAGTTTGGGGTTTTGCTTGATATTTACTAGGGTTTTTTCTTCCAAGACCCGTTTTTTTTTTCTTTTGAATGTATAATCTTCTTTTCTGCATTTCTATCTTACTTTTTAGTTCTATCACTTTCCATGCATTTTTTTCTTTTTGCAAGACCTTTTTTCCACTTTCTGATTTCCTGGAACAAGATCCTTCTGTCTTTTGGTATGTATGACTGATGTTTACTTTTCTTCTTCGGTATATATTTATCCACTATTTTCTCTAATATTTTATATATCTCCGTATTTACCCTTATATCATCACTTACGAAAATGTTATCCCAATCTTTGTTTAAATCTTCATTTATTTCTGACCAGAGAGAGAGAGAGAGAGAGAGAGAGAGAGAGTTACAAGGAGTTGAAAGGATTAGGATATCTCAAAGACTTTTTAGTCCATCCTAAGAGGGGACATTGTGTGCTCACTTATCTGTAGGAGCAAGTTTTACTGCGCATTCGCAGTGTCCTAATGATTTTGTCTAGCTTTCATTTGAACTCTGCCACACTGTTGCTGTTTACGACTGAGAGAGAGAGAGAGAGAGAGAGAGAGAGAGAGAGAGAGACTCCGGCAAAGAGGAGACGCAGAGGAAAAGCAGAAAAGCGTAAAATGAAATTATTTAGCCTTTCAGTATTCCTCAATCCCCTGACATTAACAAGGAGAGACCTTATTCATTAACCGAAGCCTCACTTTGAAACCGATCCGGCCAAAGCCAGCGCTAATTATTTCTATTCCGTCGGATTACAGCGTTTCTGTTATTCTTTTGAGGTTTTTTCTATTTTTCTGTTGAGTCTAGAAATTACATATTGAGGGGACTTCTGTCCTTATCGGCTGCCATATTATGATTGCTTATTCAACTTGCTACGCTTCTATGGATATACGCATAGAATCTGCAGACCGCTTATTGAATGAATAGGTAAGCATTTGCAACATAACGTCAACAAAAATTCAACATATGTACGTGTGCCTATAAAAAATGAGAGAGAGAGAGAGAGAGAGAGAGAGAGAGTTATAAATTTTGGCGTTGCGATAACGAAACTCCTTTTAGCGTATTGCAAAACTTTTCTTTGGGGCCACTGAAGAGTTCCTTTGTTCTCGTTCTAAACTTTAGATGAAAAGAGAGAGAGAGAGAGAGAGAGAGAGAGAGAGAGAGAGAGAGAGAGAGATGAAAACGCAATTTCCTCGCCCACGAAAAAAATCCAAGTTACATCGGACTCAGGATTTGGATCGGAAGTGAAAATTCAGATTCAATTATTTTCCATTCTCTTGTATCTGGGACGTCTTTCTCTCTTTCCTTCCGTCTTCTTTTTTTTCATTTATTTAATTTTTTTCTTTTTTTGCCTCGTCTTTCTTTGTAGTTATTGACGGAGTTTTCCTTCTCCCCTATTCGCGATCGAGTGACGCTTTATATAGGGATTATTCCTTTCTCTGGGTCTTTAAGGAATCATGCTGGAATGTAAACCTGCTTTATATATATATATATATATATATATATATATATATATATATATATATATATATATATATATATATATATATATATATATATATATATATAGATATAGATATATATATATATATATATATATATATATATATATATATATATATATATATATATATATATAAGCGAATACCACGGAAAATGATAGTCAGAAATCCAAGCGCTTTCGTCTTTACTCAGACATCGTCAAGGAGCTACTAAAGTACAATTGGAGTTTGGAGAGGAAGGTCTCAGGTACAAACAAGATCAGGAATACCAGATGGTTAATTATCAAAAGGGTAAAAATTTAAAAGGGATAATCCTGGATTATCGGATATCACACGGTCACAAACTTAAACAGATTCTGACCCTAACCGAAAATACAAAGTAACTTTACAGTCCAAAACATGTAAAAACTGAATATATTAATTTTGTTGCTTATATTTATCTACAACTTTTTTCATTATGAAAGCATCAAGTTTAAATAAACCAAAACTTAAATTTAGAACATTTCTATTATTTGACTTGATAAAACAAGATTCAATGATATTCCTTTTAACTGTGTCATTACATGGGACTAAGGCTCTTGCTTGAAAGGAAGCTCCAAGTCAAGCTGAAAAATTTTATCGCTGAAAGCGACTGGACTGAGCATGCCAACGTGGACTTCATGATTAATTTATCTGACAAACCAGTGGATAGTGCTACGACAGCGGCTTTGGGATATGGGTTAAGCTTTGGTGTATTTAATGGTAACCTGGACTGTGTCGACATCTCAAAATCCTTTTGTTATTTAGAAAAATTTAATCAAAACCTATGCCCTGATGATATCAATATTTGTAAAGGTATTGTGTATGGTGCTATGAGTAAACCTTCTCCCCCTAATGTACCCGTGAGATTTCTTCAGGCTTTTAAGAAAATTAAAGAAGACGAAACAGTGAAGGTGACAAAAGCAGATAAATCTAATGCAGTGGTAATAATGAATAAAAGTGACTATATAAGTAAAATAATGATATTGCTAAATGATACTGATACTTATACGAAACTGAGGTCTGACCCTACACAGACAGTTAACTCCCATTTTAATAAACAAATTAAATCCATTTTGAAGGGCTTGGACCATTTAATTAAACAGTTTACACCGCAATGCGCCTCCCTACCTTATATGTATGGTTTAGTCAAGACACATAAAATCAATAACCCTATCAGACCAATCATTAGTTCAGTGGGCTCAGTTACGTATAATTTATCTAAATGGCTTGTAAAAATTCTTACTCCTTTGGTAGGAAACGTTTCTAACACGAATGTTAAAAACAATGTTGATTTTATAAACAAATTGAATAGTTTAAATTTGAATTATGATTTTAATATGGTTAGTTTTGATGTTGTCTCTTTATTTACAAAAGTGCCTGTAGATGACTTACTTAAATATTTGGAAGAGGAATTAGAACGTCATGACATTCCCTTAAGTGTAGCAAATCTCATTAGTCTCATAAGGTTATGTATCAAAGATAGTAAATTTTGTTTCAATGGGGAATTTTTTGTACAAAAGTTTGGCATGGCTATGGGTAATCCCTTATCTCCTGTCCTTAGCAATATTTACATGGAATTTTTTGAGACAAAACTCTTACCAAGAATTTTGCCCCAAAAAGTTATTTGGTTTAGATACGTGGATGATATCTTCTGTATTTGGCCAGTTCACGAAAACCTCCAGGAATTCCTTAATAATCTCAATAATTTAGTCCCTTCTATAAAATTTACTGTAGAGGAAGAATGAAATTGTAATTTGAAT
>NC_061100.1:99740702-99743202 GCF_015104395.2 Macrobrachium nipponense | reverse complement strand
TAATAATAACAATAATAATAATAATGATAATAATAATAATAATAATATCTGAGACGGAGCAACCAATTATCAATTTGTTGTCGAATCCGATGAAGAAATATACCGAAGCACTTGTCCCAAATGAACTGGGTGGTAAATGAATAAATGAGGCGACAGGAAATGGCAAGCGATGAATAATCCAACTCCATTAAGGGTGCATAACAAATGAGAGAGAGAGAGAGAGAGAGAGAGAGAGAGAGAGAGAGAGAGAGAGAGGGAGATCTGACGATGAGTGAGAGATGAAATGAAGGTTCATTAAGTTTGGGCAGGTACGAATTTAATTCTCATTTTTTTAATTATTGCATTATTATTATTATTATTATTATTATTATTATTATTATTATTATTATTATTATTATTATTACTATCTATAATATTTATGTACATATAGGGCCACTGACTTGAAATTCAAGCTTCCAAATATTATTATTATTATTTTATTATTATTATTATTATTATTATTATTATTATTATTATTATTATTATTATTATTATTCAGAAGATGAACCCAATTCATATGGTATCCATTGAAAGGAAGCAACAGCTGAGAAGTGTACTGTGTGGCAAACTGTAGGCAATATTGACGAGTCTATGAATCGTCCCATATGGCCCCAGAATTAATGCTTTCCGCATTTTGAGTAGAAGCCGCCCCCTACGGCCTCTTCCTCGCTGTCAAATATTGTGAGATGAAGGTAGTTCCAATTTCAAGTTTCGCATAATTTGAAGTAGCATTGTACAACCTTTAGCAATGACAACAGTGCTCCATGTGGGGTGCACTGATGGTACTACCCTCCTATTGAGGATTCCCGGTCATACGGTAAATCTGAGAGATATTGCGAACCACATGTGATGCACTGTAGGCATTAATAACTAGCTTCACCTAATCCTTCTACTTTTACTTGACCTCCATTCTGCTTCCTTTCTTCAGTCAGGCTGTCCAACCGCTCTAACTCCCTATACTTACTGTTTACAGCACTGAATCTCTGAAAGTGTCTTAAGTGTTCCGCTTCATAACCAAGTTATATTTTTCAAAAATCAGATCAGAAAATCATTAAAAAAAACCGTTGTAGTCAATTTTAATTGATGATAGTTGATGTCAATGGAATATACATCGAAGATACTGTATAACATTTCGTTGTATATTTAGTTGTGGCAAAGTAAATCTGATTTTATAAATAATAACTAAACTAAATTTATTAACATTTATTGAGTGTAATGGAATATTTTGCCAAAGTATTGGAATGCTTTCCGATAATTAGTAGAAGCTAAACAAATTCGTTTCTATATTTTGATTTGGTTCATCAATATATATTTATTTCCAATAGAATTTCCTTTTAATTTGATTCTAGCTACATGTTATCAAACCAAACATTCATAAATCAATTCAACGTTTGTGGTCGGTAATAGAGAAACCATTTTGGGATGTAAAAACTCCCCCAGCGCCCCCCTGCCAATTTCCTCCATTTTCAGTAAAATAGGTTTTTTTTTTCTTTTTTTTCTTTTTCTACAAGAGCTGAGGATTTTTTTGTGAATGTGAGGACGAGAGAGGAGGAAAAAATCTCGGAAGGCTTACGAACGATGGATTGATGGGTTCAGACATTAAATCAGGATAGACCTTGCAAACGGGAAATGTAGAACGTCTCTCTCTCTCTCTCTCTCTCTCTCTCTCTCTCTCTCTCTCTCCTTTACTTATTTTACCTAGAAATCCTGATCATAATTCCTGTCGTAGTTCTCTCTCTCTCTCTCTCTCTCTCTCTCTCTCTCTCTCTTACTTTGTCTCTCCAACGCCAGTCATAATTTCTCTCTCTCTCTCTCTCTCTCTCCTTTACTTTACCTAGAATCCTTGATATAGTTCATGTCATTGTCTCTCTCTCTCTCTCTCTCTCTCTCTCTCTCTCTCCTCTCTCTCTCGCTCTTTCCATAAAGAACTCATCTTTAATCCAATCCCCGCCAAGCTTAGAGTTGAGAGTGTATATATCTTCGCTGACCTGGTTTTTCGCCGGAAGTGAGGACTTTTCGCGTTTTCATTTTGACATCCTCAGCGAGATTTATTTCAAGGATGAAGAAGAGTCTTTCGTTTGAAAATTCACATTTTGATTTATGGAAATACTCTTTGTGATTTTGGAAATTCACTTTTTGATTTTAGAATATCACTTTTTGATTTTTGGAAATTTACTTTTGGTTTTGGAAATTCACTTTTTGATTTTGGAAATTCACTTTGTGATTTTGAAATTCACTTTTTCATTTTGGAAAATCACTTTTTCATTTTGAAAATTCACTTTTTTTCATTTTGGAAATTCACTTTTTTTCATTTTGGAAATTCACTTTTTTATTTTTGGAAATTCGCTTCTTCATTTTGAAAATTCACGTTTTTATTTACATATCTTCTGAACGATTTTTTCGGCGAAAGTTCCTTTTCCTCAACCAAAGTATTATTTGGAAATTTGGAAAACTTTGAGAA
>NC_061100.1:99723202-99735702 GCF_015104395.2 Macrobrachium nipponense | reverse complement strand
GAGAGAGAGTTGGTCACTTCTCATAATCCTTTATTCTCAGTTTCATAGTTCTTCTTCTTCTTCTTCTTTTTAGCTTTGTTTCATTTTATTCTTTCCTGTTTCTCCCCAAATAACACAACATTCTCTCTCTCTCTCTCTCTCTCTCTCTCTCTCTCTCATTACGTCATTTCATAGCATATGTTTCCCATTTTCCCATAAGGATTCAGCCATTCAGTTTACTCTACCACTCGAGAGAGTCAGACAGCCAGATAGACTTTATAACGAGAGAGAAAGGAGCATAGGCCTATTCTTCAGCGAGAAGTAAAGCATAGGCCTATTATTCAGCTAGAAGTGAAGTATAGACCTAACATTCAGCCAGAAGTGAAGCATAGGCCTATTATTAAGCCAGAAGTGAAACACAGACCTATTATTAAGCCAGAAGTGAAACACAGGCCTATTATTAAGCCAGAAGTGAGGTATGGGCCTAACATCACGAGAAAAACAAATTCTAGCGGACGCACATAATACCAGCATCCGCTTTTAGAAGTTACTGAATCTTCCAACATAGTAGAACTTCCTCATCGAAAATAAGCCAATAACTGAGAAAAGTCAGACCTCGGAGAGAACGAAAACAGGATACAGAACTTCGAAGAGTTACGATGTCAAATTTCTGGCTCTTCTCCGCTCTTAGTGGCTCCCATGTATCTATAGGGTTTGAAATCTTTATGACACTTATCTAAATCTTTCCAGGTTAAAACAGTCAGAAAATAATCATTAAAAGTTATTTTAATAAATAACGTCTAAACCTAGACTTAATATACTTAGCTACTGTATCTTAAGAGGGATAGGCCTATCGAGATTGAGACTATAAGATTTATACTTATTGCAATTATCACTTTCAAAATTCGCTCATTTCTTTCCATTAGGATATTCTTAATATACAATTTCAATTAAAAAGAAAGACATCATTTCAAGAAGCAATTAACGCTTCCAACATTGGCCAATTTCTTTCCATTGGAATATTTTAAATATACGATTTCAATTAAAAAGCAAGACGTCATTTTAAAAAGACACTTAAAAATGTAAATTCTATCTCTCAGTTCTCTATTTTCACCAATTTTTGGGCGATAAAATATACCAAACGTGAAAAATAAAATTGTTTGGTCTAGTCACACCAGAGCAAGAGAGAGAGAGAGAGAGAGAGAGAGAGAGAGAGGCATAGGCCAATATAGCGCAAAACAGAAGGCCGGATATGGTAAATTGGATCACATACATAACAGGTAATGGCTGGCCATTTAGCAGAGAAACGAGGTCATTCCGAGGTCTTGGTACACAGCTTTATATCTGCTCAGATGGATAAACCACACCACGGGAAAATCTGCTGACAAACTCTCTCTCTCTCTCTCTCTCTCTCTCTCTCTCTCTCTCTCTCTCTCTCTCTCTCTCCATTAATAGGACTGTTCTGTCTTTTCAGATGTCATGAACATCACATAATGCAACTGGAAATGTTTAATTAACCTTTGTTGATAATTATCGGTTTAGTGAGCCTAGGCTTATGATGGCTGATATCCTGCAGGGCGAGTTCTGTCTGGGACCTCTTATCATTTATAGTCTAACTTCCTCTCTCTCTCTCTCTCTCTCTCTCTCTCTCTCTCTCTCTCTCTCGGGTAAATAACCTTCCTCTCTCTTTTAGATGTCATGAACTTCATAACTTCGTGGATGGCAGGTCTAGTGAGACTAGACTTATGACGTCTGCTTTCGCACAGGATATATATTTTGGGACCTTTTATCATTCATATTACAGTTTATCATGCCCTCCTCTCTCTCTCTCTCTCTCTCTCTCTCTCTCTCTCTCCCCATAAAACAGAAAAGCTCTCGAAACTTTCGCGTCTGCGAGACATGGAGAGACTGACTGACGCCGAGAAAGGATATTGGATCATGTGAGAAAGGCGTAAAATGGAAGGCGAGCCACAACCGTCATTATAGGTCTAGCTGATCGATGGAGTTTTGGAGGTCGATATATAAAACCTATGAGGACACGTACACACACACACACACACACACACACACACACAGAAGATCTATGGGACAAGAAACTTAGATATAAAATACTCTCTCGAAAACAGCAGAACTGAAAAGTCAGCTCGAGAGTATCGTAGATGGACTTCATTCAGGACGTTGATAATGTGAAGAGAGAGAGAGAGAGAGAGAGAGAGGGAGATGTGGGGGAAAAAAAGGGCATTAGCAGCGGTATACAGGAAACGAGAATCTCTGGACACGAGGAGCTTCTGGGTTCTAGGATTACCGGAGTTGGCTCTTGAAGATTTTATTGCTCGTAGGAGGTGAAACGGTTGTTCTGGTGACTGAGAGGCGATGAGAAGACGAGACGAATGTCTTATTTATTTATTTATTTATTTATTTATTTATCTATCTATCTATCCATCTATCTACCTATCAATGTATCTATCTATTTATTTACTTATTTATTTATATATTTATTTATTTTGACTTTTATAAACTTGGTAGACTCATAGTAAGAAATGACAACTTACTTCGTCGATATATGTGTGTGTCTGTGTGCGTGTGTAGTTTTGTTAAAGCCGGCCAGGAAGATTGGGTTGATGTTGAGAGAGAGAGAGAGAGAGAGAGAGAGAGAGAGAGAGAGAGAGAACGTTTATCCCGAGTATCTTAAAATTTCTCATCTGGGCGAGATCTCTAAGACGTGGAACCATATCCTGTAATATATTTCGAACTAAGTATGAAGTTCGTCCCCCCACCCCCCCCCCCCCACCGCTCTCTCTCTCTCTCTCTCTCTCTCTCTCTCCAAGGATTAATACCACCTGATTTTGATAAAGCTCTCCCTCCAAATACCTTATAAGCAGGCCTATTTCCAGATCTCTTACTTCCTTAAGTGATCAATACACATTTGCACCAATTTAACCTAAAATAACATTCTTAGATTTCCACAATTAAGCTTCTTGTTCAATATCCTTCTTCTCTCTCTCTCTCTCTCTCTCTCTCTCTCTTCTCTACTGGGAGTTAGTTATTACTAAGATTACTGAGCTGTAGTAATGGCGATATTTAAAACGTCTTGTTTTTTGTGGTTTAATATAATACAATATAAAACAGTTACGGACGTATTTGTGGCAAGACTTCATACGTGCTCATAGACACCCTCGAATATATGTATATATATATATATATATATATATATATATATATATATATAATATATATATAGTATATATATATTGTATATATATATATATATATATATATATGTATATATACAATATACATATATACATTTATACATGTATATATATAATCATTCTATTTTCGTGAACCCAGGTCTTCGGAGGTCGAGGACCCAGCTTGTGCGAAAATCGACCTCTGTTGGCCCTTTGCCAAGGTAGAAGGGAGGAACCGGTGGTCAGGTCACCTCGTCCCAAAAAAGGTCGTCCTCCTTTCATTAATTCTTGGGTCACTCTTGGAGTTTCGGGTTCATTTTTATTGATTTATTTCTATTTTGATTTCACAGTACGAGGTTTCAATCGTCGTACTGTTTTATGAGGTGTGTTTAAGTGAGTTTTTTTATATTTCGTCTGTCCGTTGATAGATAGATAGATAGATAGATAGATATCAGAGCGAAGGTGGACCATGAAAACATACCAAATTCAGCATAATTCTTAATTTCCAACGTTTCGTGATATCTTTATCACATCATCAGGGAATACGTGAAATAGTTAATAAAATCACTCAAAAAATCGTATTCTAAAAATCAATAAAAATGCTTAAAATACAGCACAGTTAGGACACCAGGAAAAATAGAAGCGGGCAGGCACAAATGGAAGACTGCAAAGACCGCTAACCAACCTTATACAAAGAAGGCAGAAGAGAGAATGTTAAATAAGAAATTTTAATTGTTACAAAAAAAAAATTTTATATTAAAAGACCTCCCATCTGAATCATAGCATATCACAGTTCGAACTTTCCCATCCTTTGAAAAATATGCCTTTTTTTATTATATTTTTTACGAGCTTAAACTTTTGGGAGAATCCCAGCTGATATGAGATAACACCATCAGATTTTAATCATAAGTTTTGCGGCCGAGGCATAAATCCCCAAGCAAGAGGATTAGAACTTCCTCCTGTGGGAAGGAATTTGCGAGCGAGTCTAAGTGAGAAGGAGGAGGAGCTAGTTGTATACAAAAGAACAGAGAGCTGCGCAAATTGGATTTTTGAGGAATTATATGCTCTGCGAAGTACTCTAGGAGAGTTCCCGTTTGAAATGTATGGAGAGAAGTTTTGAATTCAGAGATTTACGACCAGTTTGTAATAAAAATTTGCTAAATTTTAATATTCAAATCAAAATGTATTTCAATCTGAGATGTGCAATGTATTGGAATGTATGAATGTATGGAGAGAGGTTATAAAATCACAGGTTCATAACCACTTTCGGAATAAAATTGGTAAAAATTTTGATATGCAAACAAAAATTTACTTTAATCTAGGATGTACAATTTTTTTAAAACTGCAAAGTTTATTGATATCTGTGCATAAATCACTATTAATGTATCTATAGAAGTTATTAATTTAAAGATCTACAACCCAGTTGGAATGAAATACATAAAATTTTGATATTTGGAATAAAATGTACATCAATCTGAGATGTGTAATTTTTTATACACTGCAGAACTTAGAGATTTCTGTGAGAAATCGTAATAAATATATTTACATCAATCTGAGATGTGTAACTTTTTAAATACATTGCAGAACTTAGTGATATCTGTGTAAAGATTACTGTGAGTGTATTTAGAGAAGTTTTGAATTCAAATATTTACTTACAAGATGGCGTATAATTAAAAAAAAGATTGCAATTCATTCTGAGATGTGTAGTTTTTAATATACAGCAGCAGACGTTAGTGAGACATACACAAAAATTAGAGTGGATAATTATGTCGGTAGTGAATTGCAATCCTGATTATGTTTACTCTCTAAACACAAACAGTACGAGTGGAATACAGAACACATAGCATTCTCCAGCCCTGGGCGAAACGACTGAATAATATCTTATAAATTTATGGAGTTGAAGGGAATATAGACTGAAAAATAAAATTATTACAATAAATATATATATATATAATATATATATTATATATATAGATTAATATATTATATATATAATATATATATATATCATATATATACATATATAATATTAATATATATATATATTAATAATATATATGTATATATATTATATATAGATGTATATATGATATATATATGTATATATATGTATATATATATATATTATATATATATATATATATATATATATCAACCGACTTGAACTCTACTAAACTTCAGCCCAACCAGATCTGAATACGCTGCTGTGGACACTCGACTTTGAAAAAGAAGAAAAAATCCTCTTAATGACATCAGCGAAGTAAACACGAAGAGTCCTTGAAAAGGTCCTTGGAACTATCGGAGCCTGGACCATTTACGGATCCTTTCCCCGAAATTAATTAAGATTTCATGCAGGCGTGAGCCGAGGTGGGTGGCCCAGGGCCCATGGCCTGACTAACTAAACAGTCCTTTGAAAAGAACTTTCCGGGGCTCAGAGCTGACGTGGGCTGAATGCGTGAGAAGGAGAAGAAGAAGAAAAAGTAGTGGTTATGAAAGCGCTTTTGCTTGCTCGTTTGGGATCGGCCTCTCTCTCCCTCATTCCTTTTGGCCTTGAATGTGAAATTCACTTTCCTTTCCCCCCTTCCCTTCCCGTCCTCCTCCCACCACCCCCTCCCCCAAACAGCCCTCAGTCTCTTTTTCATTTCGCGAGGAGATTCGTCAAGAGCATTTTCCTTCGAGGGTCCTTCCCGAATTATGCCGCCTGGTAGGCAAAGGTTTAATGTAGAGAAATAAAATCAGCGAGGGTTCTAAGCTCTCTACCATAATGACGCCAGCTACAGTTTGTGATCTTCAGATGTCCTTGCCTTTTATTTGTAATTATCCTTCTAAGGTCCTTCTTGAATTGGCCTACTGGGCAAAGCTTTAATGTAAAGCAATAAAAAACAGTGAAGGTACTAGGCTCTTGCCTATAATGACGCCAGCTACGGTTTGCGATCTGCTTATGGCCTTGTCTTTTGCTTGGGAGTAATATAAAAGTTTCTGCTAGAAAGTATAGTTTCTTTCTTTATTTTGCTTATATGCATCAATACCTCAGAATGTATTTACAAGAATTCAACATTGTATATAGGTATTTGATTTCATGGACAAAAATAAGATAGTTATTAGGAAAATATCTTCAAAATTTAATAGTTTCGACCAAATTTAATAGTTTTCAACAAAAATAAGATACTTATTAGGAAAATATCTTCAAATTTAAATAGTTTTGACACAATGTAATAATTTTCGACTTCAAAATTTAATAGATTCGAGAAAATTTAATAGTTTTCGACGAAAATAAGATAGTTATTAGGAAAATATCATCAAAATTTAAATAGTTTCGACAAAATTTAATAGTTTTTGACAAAAAATAAGAATAGTTATTAGGAAAAAATCTACGAAAATTTAATAGTTTCAGCCAAATTAGTTTTCGACAAAAATAAAATAGTTATAAAGAAACAATTTATTAGAAAAATATCTTCAAAATTTAATCTTCGGCAAAATTTAATAGTTTCCAACAAAAATGATATGGTTATTAGAAAAATATCTTCAAAATTTAATCTTCGGCAAAATTTAATAGTTTTCGACCAAAATAAGATAGTTATTAGGAAGATATCTTCAAAATATAATAGTTTCTACAGATACGACCAAATGAATATACCTTATACCGTTACAGTGTTTCCTTCAAACACATTTTGTGTTACCAAAGATTTTACATTACGGTAGCAAGACGACATATTGAAGACAAAATAAATCAGTATGTCAGTCTCTCCTCTCTCTCTCTCTCTCTCTCTCTCTCTCTCTCTCAAGCACTTGATTGCCACCAGCCCTCTCTCGAGACTTGGCACATCGGGGCCTTTCTGCCCACGTAAGTACCCAAGCTGGAAATATCGGGCAGCGGAGCGCCGGGAGAATTCCGAAGTCTATTGGGAATCCTCCGAAACCTTTTAATCAATGCAATAGACTGCCTGCAGCCGTGCTTGCCCGAACTTCCAAATTGCTTTCAGAAGACCGGCGGTTGTTATAGATGTTGTTGTTGTTGTTGTTGTTGGAGCTGTAGTTGGTTGGTTATTGGACGGTCCTCCTCCTGCTGGAATTTTGGTAGTTGGGGGTTGGGGGGGGGTTGTGGAGGGAGGGGGACGGGGGAGGCAAAGTAGGAGGAGCTATTAAATAGTTTTCCTGCGTGATTTCGCCCCCAACCGCGGTTGTGGTGGGATATTCCGGATATTCCCAGAATGGTTCCAGCTGGGAATATTCTGCGAGATTATATTTAAAAAAAAAACAGGAATGAAAGTTATTCCAAAAACACCAAAATGTAGAGAGAAAAGTACTATATTTCAGAGACTGCTGTCTCTCTCTTCAGGTATATGAATGAGAAAAGTTTACAGAAAAGGTGGTATTTATACCAAGAGATTCGTCCACAAGTAAGCCAATTTAGGTCACCCCCGCTGATAATCTTCCTTTAATCTTCTTAAGCGTTGGTTGAATGAACACTGCGTCGACGATGTCTGATGTCCAATTCCCTTTTGAGATGTTCATTACCTCCTTCTCTTTTATTAAGGCCGATTCCATCATTTGTCTCTTGTACCGGCAGTTGCTGCTATAAATTACACGTGACAAATTCCAGTTTATTCTATGGTTATGTTCATTTATATGGTTGAAAATAGCCGAGTTCTGTTGTCCATACCTAACTGACCGTTTGTTCCCCAGATTTCCTGGAAAAAGAATTTGAACTAATTCGCAAGCAACTTTCATCTTTAAAGTATCCTGACCATATAATTGAGAAAGCAATTCAAAAAGCAAACGTAATTTTCTACCGACCCCCTAAAGACAAGACCAGAGACACACCCAACAATAAAATAAAAATTCCCCACCTGGAGACGATTAAGAGAGTAACTCACACCCTTGGGAAATCCAACCCTTTTGCATTTACCTACCCAAATACCTTAGCCAAATCCCTGATTAACGTCCAACAAAAGACATCGCCCAAAGACTCTGGGGTATATGAGATCCCATGCCAGGACTGTGACTAATCTTACATCGGATTTTCAGGTAAATCACTTCCCCAGAGATTAATACAACACAAACGGTCAGTTAGGTATGGACAACAGAACTCGGCTATTTTCAACCATATAAATGAACATAACCATAGAATAAACTGGAATATGTCACGTGTAATTTATAGCAGCAACTGCCGGTACAAGAGTCAAATGATGGAATCGGCCTTAATAAAAGAGAAGCAGGTAATGAACATCTCAAAAGGGAATTGGACATCAGACATCGTCGACAGTGTTCATTCAACCAACGCTTAAGAAGATTAAAGGAAGATTATCAGCAGGGGTGACCTAAATTGGCTTACTTGTGGACGAATCTCTTGGTATAAATACCACCTTTTCTGTAAACTTTTCTCATTCATATACCTAGAGAGAGGACAGCAGTCTCTGAAATATAGTACTTTTCTCTCTACATTTGGTGTTTTTATGGGCTCCTTTTATTAGATGGAATTCTGTTGTTACAGAAACATTTTACCAGTCATATATATATATATACATATATATATATATATATATATATATATTAGATATATATATATATGATATATATATATATATATATATATATATATATATATATATATATATTAATTCATCACCTTTTTCGTATAACGTTTCCCTCTCTTTTTCCTTTCTTTTTTTAAATCAATTTACTCTAAGTCATATAAGAATCAGGAAAGAAGTAAAATAAGTAGCTTTAAGAGATTAACTTGTTGAGAATGATACTCATCATAATATGGAAAAGAAAGTAATATTTTGCAAATTAAATTCTCTTAACCAGATTTGCAATCAGCTAATCCTTACTATCTGGATATATATTCATAAATTAATTATCCTTTCTTATTGCATAAATTCGTTATACTCTACGTCATGTTAGAATAAGCAAAAAAGAAAAAAAATAGCAACTTCAAGAAATTAACTTGCTGATAATGGCACTCATAATTTTACAAATTACATCTCATATGATACTAAGTCATTGGGTATCAGTAAAAATAGAAAAATAAAAATATTATTTTTATTTTTATTTTCATTTTATTATTATTTTAATTTTTATTATATGATCTTATCATTTTTATTTTTATTTTATTAGTGTTATATTATTTCTTATTTTCATTACTTTTAATTTATATCTTTTCATTTTTATTTGTATTATCTTTACTTTTTATTTTTACTATTAAGTAACTAACTTGATGATCAAAGGAAAGTAAACGTTTTGCATATTTCGTTCACTAAGACTAAGTCTTATATTAGGTACGAAAACAACAAGACGTGATCAGACATCCAGCTTACTCGGGATGCGTGCAAGTTTTTCCCTTCACGCATAAGTTGTAAACATTATATTCCTAATCTTTAGCGTCGTTAAAACATACTAAAATCTATGGTCAAATAGAGCCTTGTTTCACCAACGAATGTTAAAATAAATACACCACATTTTATTAGCGATAATTGTTCTGTACAGTTTAACATTTACATTATTTTTCACATTTTCATTCTAATAAATAGATCATAAATATCCCATCCATAAATTTCTGTTTTAAGGCTCTTCCACAGACGTATCCTATCCCCCAACAACAACAACGACTACGTAGTTGTGTAAGGCTTACTCCCCGAGTAAGCTCAAACAAAACAGTAACGTTCCCCCCCCTCCCCCCACTCTCTCTGAATTGCTCAAGAAACAGCTAAGGTGGAAATTTGAAATGAAAATGAAATGAAATGCGAGAGAGTTTTTCCGTTTATTAGGGAGAAATGAGAGAACATCTTTTGCAAGTTAAGAGAGAGAAAATGAAACTGGGGTGATCTCATCCACCACCTGTTGGAGAGACGTAGAAGAGACGAAAAAACGGGGGAGAGGTAATAAAAGCGAGGAGTAAGAGATAGAGAGATAAAGAGACAGAGAGAGAGAAAGCTAGTAAGGGTATAGAGACGATTAATTAAGAGAGAGAGAGAGAGTAAGGGTATACGGACGATTAATACTTCCCTTTCTAAGATAATGAAAACACCAGAGAGAGAGAGAGAGAGAAAGAGAGAGATGTTGAACGTAAAGAAGAGATTCTCTCGTTAGGGTAAATAAAGGCTGTTTCGTATTTGAAAGCGTTATTGTTTTTATTTCTCTCACTTTCATCATTTGACGAGGCTCCTCTCTCTCTCTCTCTCTCTCTCTCACTTTTTAATAATTATTTGTCTCTCTCATTATTTGATGGAATTATTATTATTATTATTATTAGTATTAGTATTTAATCTCTCTCTCTCTCTCTCTCTCTCTCTCTCTCTCTCTCTCTCTCTCTCTCTCTCTCTCTCTCTCTCTCTTTCGCTTATCATTAGGACAAGAAATTCCATCCGAAAGGAATTTTCCTATTTGGACCTAAATTAAAACTACTTTTATTCAAGAAGAAAGCCACTAAAACATTTCGGTTTCCAGGTGTGAAAGTTAAGAGAGAAATTTCTTTAAACTCGTAAAGAAAATGAAACTCTCAGCCGGCCGTGGTGGCCTGTGCTGTTGCGGTGCCAGGGGCACGATCATGGCTAACTTTAACCTTAAATGAAAGAAAAACTACTGAGGTTAGAGGGCTGCAATTTGGTATGCTTGATGATTGGAAGGTGGATGATCAACATACCAATTAAGATCTGAGACAAAACATTTAGTATCTGAGACAAAAATTTAGTAGAAATTCTCTGAAATATTCTACAATTAAAATGATAGCCTCCACTGTTGTTAATTTAGGTTAATTTCTATCTCAAACTAACCAAAATATTTCGGTCTCAAATCATAGATTTGAGGAAGAGAAATGTAATTTTGATATCAGTAATGGAATAGACAAATTAAAATTATATTTACAGCAACAATGTTAGCCTACACTATAGTTAATTTTAGGTTAATTTCAACTAATGGTGGACATCAACCAGAATATTTTGTTCTCAAAACCAAACATTAAAGACAAGAAACGTAGTATAATCATCCAATAGAAATGACATTATCATCTAAAACATTAGCCGGCAATAACGGTTTCAAAGCCAAAACTCAAGGACAGCAAACATCTTTTCAACTAAACCAGTATTTCACCCTATAAAAATGACGTTAAAACCTTAAAACCATCAGCCCAAAGTAACGTCTCTTTCCAATTCGGGGCTAAAAAACGGCAGCCATCTTGGATGGCCCATGATCTCGAATCGCCCGAAAGCGGAAGGAATTACCTTCGCAATTTACATCTCGAAGCCTTTATGCTTCCTGATTGCAATCCAGGAGTCCTATTACGACTGACAAAGAAGCAGAGGCGGAGGTGGCGCCTCCTGTTCCTTGATTTGCGGGCGGGGGAAAAGGGAGGAGGTGGGCGTGAGGCGACGAGAATTCGCGCCACCTTCTTTAAATGGGATCTATTATTATTACCTAGAAATGCTGATGTTGTTCCGTTTTCTATGCGATATTTTTTTTCAATGGGAATAACGCCGCTTTCTTTATCGACAGATTATTAGGATATAAATCATTTTTCTAGGATGGTTTGGTCGATCATTATCATGGTTTTGTAATAAAATATACACACACCCACGTACTGGCTCTCTCTCTCTCTCTCTCTCTCTCTCTCTCTCTCTCTCTCTCTCTCTCTCTCTCTCTTAGAAGTAGCTTAAGCTTATATTAATATTTCCGTAAGATTTTTTTATATGTATTGCGTCTCTCTCTCTCTCTCTCTCTCTCTCTCTCTCTCTCTCCAGTGAAAAGCCTTTTGATGACGAACCGCTGATGAAGGTGGATTGAAAATTACGGAGAGAGAGAGAGAGAGAGAAGTAGAAAAGTTTTCTCTCTTCCCATGAGACAAGAAAATGAGATGAATTCCTAAGCAGGTCTTGGGAGGGGGAGGTGGGGTGGTGGCCGGGGGTTGGGGTTGTTGGGGGGGGGGGATGTCAGTGACGATTTTTCCCTGTTACACATCTCATCTCTCTTAGGCGTTGGATGCAATTTGCAAGCGTTATTGGAAAGGTGACTTTGCAAAAAGGGGGTGTGAACTTCAATCTTGGTACGAGAATTAATCTCTCTCTCTCTCTCTCTCTCTCTCTCTCTCTCTCTCTCTTGCGGTTTTGAAGATTCCCTAAATATCGATTTGACTCTTGCCTGCTCCAGGTAGAGACTACAATTGGGACAGCCATCTTACTTACCGTTTGCTTAAATATACGACATAAGCGAATCTTAATTGCCCCTAAATACGAGAGAATGAGGACATAACATTTGAAAATCCTAAACCTCACTGATTTCGCGAACGTCACCGTTGAATAATGTGAAAATGACGATGTAACACGTGAATATCCT